>NC_089268.1:27503163-27803163 GCF_963930625.1 Muntiacus reevesi | reverse complement strand
ACTCAAGGACTAGATGAAAACCCAGCACAATTTCTAGCCAGGTTAACAGAAGTCCTGCAAAAATATACAAGATTAGACCCCACTTCAACAGAGGGCACCACTGTCCTTAATACCCATTTTGTCTCCCAATAGTCCCCAGACATCCTTAAGAAACTAAAAATGCAGAGGAAGCCCCTAACCCCTTCAACAAGACCTTTTAAATTTAGCTTTTAAGATTTTCAATAACCAGGAAGAACAGGCAAAGCTAGAGGAGGCCCATCGAGATCACGCCAAATACCACCTTTTAGCTTCTGCCCTACATGGCTCCAAACCTCCATCAACCGACAAAGACAAGAAGCCACCTGCCCTGCTTCAAATGTGGCAAAGAAGGCCACTGGGCCCACCCTTGCCTAACCCTGAGGCCCCCTTCAGGTCCATGAACCAGCTGTGGCATAAAGGGACATTGGAAGGTCGACTTCCTAAATTCCCCTCTAGGGATCGGATATCCCCTCCTGGTCCTGAGCATGAGTCCTCCAACCCAGCTCTGCCCAGCCTCCTCAGGCTTGCTGCTGAAGACTGAAGGTACCCAGGGCTCCAGGCCCCAACTCTCATCACCTCTACTGAACTCAAGAGTAACTCTCACAGTGGCAGGTAAGCCAATCTCTTTTCTCATCAATACGTGGGCCACTTACTCTGCTATGCCTGCCTACTCCGGAAAAACCAAGGTCTCTGTTATGCGGGTTGACTGTTTAATGTTTATGCCATGAAAACTGAGGCTCTACCTTGTACACTTCAAGATACACCATTTTCCCATTCTTTTCTCATACTCCTAAAATGCCCCACTCCTATTCTTGGGAGAGAACTTCTCTCAAAATTCAAAGCCTCTATTACTATTCCAAGTCCACCTTCTGGTCTAGACTGGCTACTGCTCCTCAACCCCACCTCCTCTTCCCTGCCCCATTGCCCTCCTTGTCTGTAAACCCCATAGTTTGGGGTACAGACAACCCATCTGTCACCTCTCACCATGCTCCAATTCATATTCATCTCAAAGACACCTCTATATTCCCCAATCAACAACCATACTCCATCTCCCAAAAACATCAATAAGGGTTAAAACCTATCATCACTAAACTCCTATATCAGGGTTCTTGTGCCCAACTCACTCTCCCTATAACACCCCTATCTTACCCATCAAAAAGCCAAATAGCTCCTATCACCTGGTTCAGGACCTGAGACTTATCAATGTGGCTGTTATCCCCATACACCCAGTAATTCCAAATCCCAACACTCTTCTCTCTCATTCCCTCTTCCACTACCCACTTCACTGTTCTAGACTGCAAGGATGCCTTCTTTATCATCCTTTTACACCCAGACTCTCAAGACCTCTTTCCCTTTACCTGGACTGATGTAGACAATCAACACTCCCACCAGCTGACATGGACAGTCCTCCCACAAGGCTTTCATGAAAGCCCTCATTTCTTTGGCCAAGTTGTAGCATCAGACCTAACCTCTCTTGACCTTACTCCAAGTTCTGTCCTCCAATATGTGGGTGATCTCCTCCTTTGTAGTCTTTCACTTACACACCCTCAACAATACACTATACAACTCAATGTTCTAGCTGATTGAGGCTATAGAGTATCTCCCACCAAGTTTCAGCTCTCTCTTCCTAGAGTCACCTATTTCAAAGTCCTTTTGACATGAACCAAAAGATATATCACTACTGGTAGAAAATCCCTTATATCCACACTTCCATTCCCTACATCCAAAAAGAGATAATCCTTTTTGGGATTATCTGGATATCTAATTTTGGATTCCTAATTTTGCCCTCTTGGCACAATCCCTATATCAACCACTAGAGGAGATCTTTCAGAATCCCTAGAGCTAAAATCAAATAAAATCATTCAGCCTTTAACACCTTTAAGCAATTCATTCTCTCAGCCTCAGCTCTAACACTTTCTGACCTTTCTTGCCCCTTTATACTCTACACTACCGAGAGACACAAAATTGCCCTAGGAGTTTTGGGACAAAATCAGGGCCCCTCCTTTGACCCTATCACTTATCCATCAAAGCAACTGGATACCACAATTGGAGGATGGCCAGCAGCTGCATTCCTCATTCAGGAAAGTAAAATCTTACTTTTGAAACACCCACTGTCATTCATTCATGACTTTAAGGACTTATTTTCTCATAAATCGATGACCCTTCTATCTCTTTTACACATCCAACTAATTCATGTCACCCTTCTTGAATCTCCTGAGTCCTTTGAATGCTGTCCTACCCTCAACTCTGCCACACTTATCCCTAATTTTTCTGAGTCCCCCATCCATACTTGCAAAGAGGCACTAGAAGACCTGATATCCCATTTCTCCCACATTTCCTCAGCCCCTTTAAATAACCCTGACTTTACTTAGTATATTGATGGCAGTTCCTCTGTGACATCAGAAGGAAAAAAAGGTAGTAGAATATGTAGTTGTCTGAAATTATTGATTCCCAATCCATCCCCTCAGGAACCTCTTCCCAAAAGGCAGAACTTATTGCACTAACTAGAGCACTTACCCTCATAGCTAACAAGAGAGCAAACATATACACTGATTCTAAATATACTTTCCACATCATATGCTGCCATTTTGAAAGAATGAGGGCTCCTGTTTATTAAAGCTCTCCCATAACTAACGCCCCATTTATACTCCAGCTTTTAAACGTAGGTAACATGTCAACTGAAGTAGGCATCATACATTGTCCAGGTCACCAGGTGCCCTCAGACCCCATTTCATGGGGCAACAATGCTCCAGAAGAGAAGCAAAATAAGCCTCACTCCCATCACTTGCTCAACAACTCAAAGTAATCCCCATCAGAAAGCCTCTTTACTTTCCTGAAGAAACAACATGATTATTACAAGAGGTAGCACAACCACAAGGAGAGTGGTAACAAAAACAGAGCCACTATCTCCTCCCCCAATCGCAGGCCACACAGATTCTTATGGACATTCATCAGGCCCTACACATAGGCACTAAACTGCTTTATCATCTCTTAAGACCTCTTATCACTTATCCTAACCTTCTTTCACTCCTGCAACAGATTACTCAGTCTTGCATTATCTGCTCCTCAGTCTCACTGCAGGGAGCCTTAAAGCTTATTTTCTCATTCCCAACACATCAGACTCAATGCCATATCCCAGGGGAGGACTGGTAAATTGACTTCACTCACATGCCTCCAACATGAAAAATAAAACTCATGCTTACTCTAGTAGACACGTTTTCAGGGTGGATTGAAGCTTTGTCTATGAGATCAGAAACTGCCTCAGAGGTAACACAGTTTCTCATATGAGAAAACATCCCTTGTTTGGGCCTCCCACTCTCCCTCCAATCTGATAATGGCCAGCCATTTTCTCCCAAATCACTCAACAAGTAGCCCAATCCCTTGGCATAACCCAGAAACTATATATTCCTTACAGACCCCAATACTCGGGAAAAGTAGAAAAGGCAAAGTCTATTCTCAAAATACACCTAACCAAACTCTCTGTAGAGCTACTAAGGCCATGGACCGAATTCCTGCCCATGGCTTTGGCTTGCATTAGGGCTACTCCACGGGCTCTGTCTTCCCTCAGTCCTTTTGAGCTCATGCATGGATGCCCATTTCTCTTGGGTCAATCCCCTATTGTGAGCCCCTTGCTGGGAGAGTATCTTCCCACCCTTAATCTTATTAGACTCCTTATGAGCGAGCATGCATATCATGCTCTCCCAAAGCCTCATCAAATAAATCAGCTGACTTAACACTCATACCCAGAGTCCTACTTAAGACCTTACACCATAGAGCTCTCCAGCCTTGATGGACTGGTCCATTTGAGTTCATTCTAACCACATCACAGCTGCTAAACTGGCAGGTCATTACTCTTCATTTTCTGAAAATGAAAGTAAAAGTCGCTCAGTCATTTCCGACTCTTTGTGATCATATGAAATAGTCCATGGAATTCTTCAGGCTGGAAAACTGGAGTGGGCAGCCATTCCCCTCTTCAGGGGATCTTTCCAACCCAGGGATCGATCCCAGGTCTCCCACATTGCAGGCAGATTCTGTACCAGCTGAGATACCATCTCTAGATTAAAGTGGGCCCCAGGAGTCTCTCCATCTCCACCAAGAAACATTCCCAGCTCAAAACTCTTTGCTACAGCAGCACTGTTCTGAGATCCACCAGGCTTTGACTGGATTGAATTCCTAAAGAAACAGAATAGCCAAAACCAAATATCATTAAGTAAAACAAAAACAGATGTATTGTTTACTAATTGGATTGGGATTTCCCCTACTTACCCTGTTTGCAATAGGACTTTATGTCTACCCCCTGCATGGACTATCATTCAAAAGCTTTGCCTCTGCTTTATCTACTTCTCTATAGTTTTTTTTTTTTTTTTTTTTTTTTGGAGCGTGGTTCTCCTCTTACTGTGATCAGCCTAGATGAATTCATTATCCACTTTTCTTCACATAGTAACACAAACTCTTACCTTTCCTGGAAATACCACTGTTACTGATCACCTTTTACTCCTTGACTTTATAAACAATCTTTGGCTCCAGGCAGATTTCATAGAGTTCACATCAACCCAAACTTATTTCTATACCTGGATTCTTATTTTTATAATTTTCTCCCCTTAGACATGAGTCATCACATCATGGTTTTACATCCCAAACCTTACAATAATACCCTGCTTATAACTCACCCTTCCCCAAACCTTGCCTACCTATTCAGAATTCTAAATCTGAACCATCATTTATTCAATACCTAAAACCCAACCCTGGCCAGTGATTGTTGGATTTGCTTATCCATCTCCTCTCCTGGAGGATAGGTGTTTCTCATTTCCACAGATAAATAGACTCACATAAACACTTCTCTTTATCACACATATAGAGGCGAATCTTTTCATCATACATGTGTTATTATATTGATCAATATTCAATTGATCAAATTCACAATCCTGACAAGATATTGACCTCCTTCCTTACAGATCTCACTTCTCCTCATAAAGGATCAGCTATAGGAAGATGCAGAGAAGGCAATGGCACCCCACTGCAGTACTCTTGCCTGGAAAATCCCATGGATGGAGGAGCCTGGTGGGCTGCAGTCCATGGGGTCGCAAAGAGTCGGACATGATTGAAGTGACTTAGCAGCAACAGCAGCATAGGAAGACGCACCTCCCCCTCCAACTTCTGACATTCATCTACAACAACAGACTCCTTCCTGTTGTTCTAGACAAAACTCTATAAAAAATTCTTACCCCCAACTAGGAACTATGCCACCGCACCTCTGTAATTACATTTCACATCTCTCCTTTCCTTGAGGCCTATCTGTCTACAAAGTATCAGGAACTTCAGGACATTCTTTTGCTTTCTCAGGGATGCTCCCTTCTACATATGGCGTAAATACTCCTTTTGTAGGGGCACACTGGCGAGCTCACCGTCAGTCTCAGAAACTACTAGCAAGTTCCCAGAAAGACTCCTATTTGTTATTGATTTCAGCTGTTGTTTTTTTACACTTGGAATATTTTTCTTATTTGGAACCACCACCTATTTATGTTTTTCCACTAGTTGGACAGGAACGTGCACCCTGGTATATCTAACCCCGGATCTTTCTATTGCTCCAAACTATTAGATCCTCCCTATCCCACTAATTCATAACTGACCCAAATGGGCAATGCAATTCTTTCCCCTGTTAATCAGTTTAGGAATAGAAACTGGGATTGGAACAGGGATCTCAGGACTCACAATCTCTTTAAATTACTACTAAAGCCTTTCTAAAGACCTTACTGAGAACTTAAATAGCTACTAGCCTTCAGTCAGTCAGTCAGTTCAGTCACTCAGTTGTGTCTGACTCTTTGTGACCCCATGAATTGCAGCATGCCAGGCCTCCCTGTCCATCACCAACTCCCGGAGTTTACTCAAACTCATGCCCATTGAGTCGGTGATGCCATCCAGCCATCTCATCCTCTCTCGTCCTCCTCTCCTCCTGCCCCCAATCCCTCCCAGCATCAGGGTCTTTTCCAATGAGTAAACTTCGCATGAGGTGGCCAAGGTACTGGAGTTTCAGCTTCAGCATCAGTCCTGCCAATGAACACCCAGGACTGATCTCCTTTAGGATGAACTGGTTGGATCTCCTTGCAGTTCAAGGGACTCTCAAGAGTCTTCTCCAACACCACAGTTCAAAAGCATCAATTTTTCGGCGCTCAGCTTTCTTCACAGTGCAACTCTCACATCCATACATGACCACTGGAGAAACCATAGCCTTGACTAGAAGGACCTTTGTTGGCAAAGTAATGTCTCTGCTTTTTAATATGCTCTCTAGGTTGGTCATAACTTTCCTTCCAAGTAGTACACGTCTTATCATTACCCGAAATCAGCTAGCTTCTCTGGTTGCTGTGATCCTCCAAAATAGAAGATTAGATCTTCTAATGGCAGAAAAAAGGGGCCCATGTCTATTTTTGGAGGAAGCTTGCTACTTCTCCACCAACAAATCAGGAAGCAGCAAGAAATCTGGCAAACAGAGCCTTGAGATGTGTTGACACCTCAGCAATTCATGGGAAAACTGGCTAAACAGTTGGAATTGGATGCCCTGGGTTCTGCATTTTCTAGGCCTTCTCCTTCTACTTACCCTTATTTTAAGTTTTTGCCCATGTTTAATGAGTCTTTTTTTCAAAATTTCTTCAGGACCACTTACAAGCCTTCACCAACCAAACTATCTATAAGCTGCTTCTAACCCATTCAAATTATCAAAAACTTTGACCCAACACAAATCCCCTTGACCCATATTCCCACCTTTTCTCATCTTACCCCTACAATACCCCAACCCACAGGAAGGAGTTACAAAAGGTTGACGTCTGGCCTTTATCCTAAATCAAAAAGGCTGGAGTGAGAGGGCCTCCATGGGGGATCCTGGTAGAAATGGCTCATTATATTTGCCTTGCAAACAAAGAATAAAGTCACAGTGACCCTTGAGACTGACCAAGTTGCCCAAGCGATATTCTGTTTTTCCACTGGTGCCAAGCTTCTCAAGTCTGTAAGACCACCAGTTTTCAGACCTCTGGCTATGTGACTGCAGGATTCAGCTGCAGGCTAATAATTAACCATCCCTTCAGAGAATTTTTCATTGTCATGTTTTAAGAAAGACCCCATCTAAAAGGGAGGACACTGGTTCTCCTTAAGAGCCAGTCACCCTCTTGTTTCCCTCTAATAAATTTCCCTTTTCTTTGCCTGACTGCTTGGTTCAGTCTCTTTCCTTCATACTCACCTTACATCAGTATAATCTTATCTAAGGAAAAGAAAAAAAGGAAGAGAAAAGTAATTGAAAAGAAGCCAGTGTTTTAGGGGAAGATTGCTATCAGTAAAAGGAAAAGATGAGAAAAGATAAAATGACAGCTTTTTTTTAAGGTGCAAGTAACAGATGGAACAGCTAAGAACAGGCAAAAACTGACTTGTCTTTTTCCTGTGTAACTTTATCTGAGAAAAAAAGAAGAGAAAATCAATTGAAAAGAAGCCAATGTTTATAGGGGAAGTGTGGTGTAAAGTAAAACAAAGAAAGAATGGGAAAAGATGGAATTTAGATAACATAGGTGACAGAATTTTTTTTTAAGGTGCAAGTGACAAATGAAACAACTAAGAGCAGGTAGATAAAAAAAAACACCCAATTTTTGACTTGCCTTTTTCCTGTTTAATCTTTTTTTTTTTCTTCTGTTTAATCTTATCTGAAAAAATAGAAGAAAAAAAGCATCTCATCAAAATGTGGGCCCAATATAAAAAAAGGAAAGTAGAAATTTGAAATCCTTCTATAGCTGACTCCATAAGTCAAGTTGACCAAAGCGTAAAGGTAATGTTCCACAGGACATCTTGCAATCAGAGTTATTGTTGTATTATATCCCACCATCTCCATCTCCAGTTCCTGGACCAAAGTAGCAAAGACAGCTAATGACTCAAGGAGAGGAGGTAGAATAGGGCTACACAGGCAAACAATATCAATTGTTAATCTTCAGTGGGCCTTCTCCTTTTTTTAGGGTGGAGGGAAACGTGCACACATACACGAGTCACATGTTTAGCAAATCATAAAGAGGTCTACAGTAAAGTGTCCTTCAGTCTAAAATGGTATCTATAACTAGTCTTATGAAGGCTGCTCAGTATAGAGAAGAGGTGTGTTGCTAAGTTCATTAAACTTGTAACAAAAATAATTGAAAACCATCATTGGCAAAACAAGGTTGTTAAATTTTGGGTGTTTATAGTATTGTATTATGAAAAATCTTTTAGAAATATCATAGGACTATAGTTTCTCATGTCATTCACATAATTCAATATCAAGAAATGTGTTGTATATTTCATTAAATTAAAAGTTATTCTACCAAAATAAGTATAAATTGCTAAATTAATAATGATGTCAGAATAAAAATGAAGGAAAAGATGGAACAATTAGTACAGTATGAAAGAAAATAAAGTCAAGGAATGCCATGTAAATGTTTGTTATTTAGGGTACTTGGGTGATATGATCAAGGGCAGTGGAAGAGGGAGTCTGAACCTCACAGTGGAACCATGAAGGATATCTGAGTTTACACAGTCCTTAAAAGGACCATAGACCAAGAAGCTTCACTCAGAAAGAATGGAGTTTTAGCTCATCTCCTAAGGTTTGGGGAGATATCAATTGTATAGTAATGGCCTTTGAACTTTGAATATATGGCACAAGTACTAACAATGGATGGTTTTCAGAAAATAAGTACAGAGTATAATCATGTCTCTTCCCCCATCAGTCTCTTCCTTTTTGTTTTATAAAATGCACACTGAAATTCTGGCAAGACTCTACAGAGTAGAAGGCAGTGCTTTTAGGTAAGGAACATCTGTTCTGAAAAAATAAAGGGATGGAAAAGAACGAGGATAGAGGGTAGAAAAATAGATATGAAGACAACTTAATATAGGTGACGCTTATGAAGCAAAATAAGACATTGAGGGGTAGGGTATGCCAAAAGATGGCATATAGATAAAAGGAAATGGAATATGAAAGACTGTGAGGAGGCAGTCATTTAGAGGGTTATTGAAGTATAAATGCTGTCAGAGAAATTTACCAAAACTCAAACCTTGATCAGAAAAATAAAGTGAAAAGGTCCATATAAGTGTTAGAGAACAGAAAAATAAGGGAAATAAAAATTTAATAACAATTCATATGCAGTGTTAACTGTACCAGGATGTGGGCCAACCCACAAAATACACACACTCATGCAAACACACACAGACACATGTACACAGAACAGCTGAAAGTTACCTTTTTCAGGAGAATATTAGTTAAGAATATAAAAGAGGAAAAATTGAATTTACTTAGGAAAAATATCTGGAACAGTTGTAATAATGGCTACTTTAAAAAAGATGTTTCCGACTTGCTTTTATGTAATTTTTGCAAAGAATTTTTTAAAAAATGTAAAGGATAAAAATGAGTGAACTTTCTGAATTGGAAAAAATATCATTATTTCTTCCAATTATTATCTTATAAAAATTATGTTGATCCCATTCAAATTGTTTAACTTTCTAATTAGTTGGAGGTTAACCTTCATAAATTCCTTAACTGCTACTAAATATAGAGTCATTGTTTATTATTTTGGTAGCACTAGCTGTACATAGTAGCCACACTCACTGAATTAAAGGAGTCTGAACCACTGCTAATAGAAAAAATATCAAGTTAGATTCCTGGGTGCTTGTTTTCACAAAACTTTCTACAACTGAGTCAACTATAACTTTTAAAACATAGATTAATATTTCAATTGATGGCTAAATGAAGTTCATCTTAATTAAATCACATGAAAGAAAGGAAATGATGCTCTAGACATAGCATATGGGGATTGAAATAAAATGACTGGGCACATGTGGGACAAACTTTCAATTAGTTCCTGAGGATGCCAATATTTTAGAAATGTATGATTAATACAACTGACACAGCAGGGAGGGTCTGTTTTATACCAGTTAAAGCAGAGTGACAAAGAAGTGATAACTGGGGAATTGAATGAGAAATAAAGATGGTGAATTTCACTTGAAAAGACAAAATAATGAGACAAAACTACATAAAAGTATGTATAGAGATTTAAAGACAAAGGTACCAGAAAAGAATGAATCCTTGACTAGGTAAGCAAGGAAGATGCCTTTACATTGGGAACTTGACCTTTTTCTCTTCACATAAAAAAGGAAAAAGAACTCAAAATGCATTTAAAATGATAATCCAAAGTGAGGAAGAAACAAAGAAAAATTGGAAAAACTCCCATACTTTACTCTTTGGTTCAAACATGACCTAATTTTTTGTAAGATTTGAAGACTTTTCTATAAATCTGGGAAAAGATTGTTTTATTTTCATTCACCCTTTGATGTTAAAGGAATCAAGACAAGAAATGACACTGGGGAAGGAGATAGAATAGAACTTCCTTTTGGATAAACAATGTCTGTCATTGGTCCTATATTAAACCTTCTACATTTTTCAGAATAAATTTCAGACTCACAGTTTTGCACAAGAGAACAGCTTAAAAAGAGATGAGGAAGCAAAAAGAAAAGGCATTCATTTTTCAAAAACAATTTATAGCAATAATCATATGAATCCTGCTACATGCATTAAAGAAATATATTCCTAAATTCCATTCCTTTTGAAGACAAAATTATAATAGAAAAGTTCGTTAGAAGAGAAGGATGTTAGGTTTAAAATAACTCTATTAGTGTGATATAAACAAAGAAAACAACAACGAAAACTGCAACAAAGAAACTGGCTGCATCTGATGGGAGGAGAACAGAAATATGGAATGCTTTTTTAGCTTTCTCTAAGTTTCATAGTGACAATATTTTTGAAATTGGAAGCAAATATTTCCAAAAGACACCTTGTCTAACAGGGGCAAAGGTATATTACACACACACACGCACACACACATATACACATGCACACCACCTGATGCAAAAGTTATAGAGATGGAAAATGACACAATGAGGTAGAAGAAGATTTCTTCTGGGAGAAACAATATCAATCATATATATTTCACTGGACTTTCTCCTTTCTCTCAGAATACAATCCAAACATGCACACATACATGAGTGCTTAAAGTGCTTAAGAAATCATGAGGAAGCCTACAACAAAAGCACCCATCTGGCTAAATCTGTGTCAATAGCAGTAGACCTATGAAGTCCTTTATGCATTAAAAAGATGTATTCCTTAGTTCCATCTAATCTGTAACCAAAAATATAATTGAAAAATATCACTGTAAAAGGAAGGTTGTTAAGCTTTTAACGGTTATATTAGCGTTTAGTTAAAAAAAAAAATATATATATATATATATATATCTATATATATATTTAGGAGTATCCTAGAACTCTAGCCTCTCATGTCATTCACACAAAATTTCAAAATGGAGAAATATGTTATAAACAATCTTGCTCAATATATAAAGTCCTTCCACAACACTTAAAAGTTATTGCAGCGTGAAACATTAATACTTATGTCAATAAAATGCAAGAAAAAGACAATAAAATTCCTATGGTATGAGAGAAAATTAAGCTGGAAGTGGTATGTAAAATTCTGTGCCTGAGAGAAGACTCCAGTGAATGGTCTAGGGCACTGAATGTGTGACCCTAAAGCCCACACAGGATCTACAAGGTACACTTGAATATGCACAGTCTTTGAAAGGTCAAGACTTGGAAAAAATTCAGTCAGCAAAATTCAGTCTAGTCTTAAAGTTTGGAGAGGTATCAGTGGCATATTAAAGACTCTTTGAACTTTGAACACATGACAGAAACCCTAAGTTATGGAAAGTGTACCAGAAAATAAATACAGAATGTAAACCACATGCCCATCGGACTCATCCCCTTCATCTCACAAAATTCATAGTGAAACTGACAAGGCTTTGGGTGAGAGAAGAAGACAGGGTATATAGGGAGGGAATATAGGAAATGAAACAAGAAGCACTGACAAAGAATCAGGTTAGGGTAATAGATGAAAAAATTTAATATGACAGAAGTCCATAAACAACAACATCGAGGAGAAGAGTAGAAAATAAGAAAAAGTGTGAATGAAAATTGGGCATATAGATAAAAAGAAAGGGAATGTTAAAAGAACCAAGAAAGTAGTTGTTTAAAGCTTATTGGAATAAAAATGTTTTCAGGGAAATTTATCTAATTTTTTCCCAAAGATTAAATGAAAAATTAAAAGAAAACACACAGGTAAGTATAATGGGATTAAAACAGAAGGGAAATTCAAATTTAGTGAAAAATTCACATAAAATATTAAATGTAATAAGATTTAAACAAATGCAAACACATACACAAACATGCTGATATACAGAATGTGCCAAAGTTTCTGACAGCTTCCTTTGGTCTTGATCAAAAATTAAAGGAAGAAAAGGAACAATCTTGCTGACTTGAGTAAAAATTTCAGGCATATTTATAGAGGGGTTTACCTTGCAAAAATATTCTTGAATTATTTGGACACTTCATGGGCTGTTATGGTTTGGTAGATTACCTTTAATAAATTCTTCGGCTGCTACTAAATATACATTATTAAGTCTCACAATTTATTGTAGCTATGTTGCATAAAGCATCCACAAACAGTGAATTAGAGAATACTGGACTGCTTCAAGAGAAAATGCAGGGTTTGGTTCTTAGCAATCTCTATTCACACTTTGTTAAGCAATGATGACATGATTTTCTTTCCGGTGAACTGCTATTTTAGCCCATGGCAAAGTGAAGCTCATCTTATCGTGACTACCTTTTCAGAAAAAAAAGTAAACATGTGCCCATGAAAACAGAATTGGTTAAAAAGAAATGAGGAACTAAGGAGAAAAAGAATCACTCATGTGTTCAAAGTAGTGTATGTAGCAGTGCCTGCATGCATTAAAGAGGTAATCTGATTTTTCTCTGCAAATAAAAATACACTGAAAAATGTCATTAGAAAATAGGATACTTAAATTTTAATGGATAATTTTGCATCTTATGGGAAAAAATTTTGAAAGCATTGAAAACTATCGTTTGTGGCTTCATTCACATAAAATATTCACGTTAAGAGATATGTATTATTTTTAAAGTTCCTAACAATATTTCCACAAATATTTGAAGTACTTGCAATTGACCAAATTGACAGTTATGTTAATAAAAGTAAGGAAGAATGAATTAAAATTATTCTCTTCAGATATAAAACAAATGGAGGGGAAAAATGATGAAAAGTATTTTAATACTTGGAGTAGTAGAATTTAGGGCAGTGTAAGAGTGACCCTGAACTCTACATGTGACCAATGAGTGATTTCAGATATTTTTCAGGTTTTGAAGACCAAAAAAGAGAGTACTATGGGAGAAGTCAACAAGCAAAATATTGCCTTAGAATGGCAGAGATCTGGATAATGCAAGACAACGATGATATATTGACTGAAAACTGGTATATGATTTAGACATCAGGAAAGCAAGCACTTTAAAATCTTTAGGAATAAAGGGATGCCAAAGATACTTTACAATTTTTAAAATTTCATCTGTAAAATTCAAAGAAATATCAATGTAAATGTCAGTGGAAAGAAATACACAAAAATTCATATTTGTTAAAAACAGTATGTAAATTTAAATATGTAGGATACAGATAAACACACAAACCCCACTCACTTACATCAACACACACACAGTGTTTGAAATTTCCCTTTGAGAAATGAATAGTATTCAATGAATGAAAAAGGAAAAAAGGAATACATTTTTGAATTGTGAAGACGAGAAACATTTTTTGGGGTAAATATCTGATGAAATTATTACGATTCCTTTCAGCAGTATGTTTGACCTGGAGAATTCCATGGACAGAGGAGCGTGGCAGGCTACAGTCCATGGGGTTGCAAAGAGTTGGACATGACTGAGAGATTAACACACTCAGCAATATGTACTCTTTTGTTATCAAATTTTTTGTCTTTAATAAGTGATTTGCATGTTGTTAAACGTATCAATATATACACAACTGTCCTAGAGTGGTAGTTTTGCCATGTAAAATCACCAAACACTGAATTATAGGATTCTAAACAACTACTTTTATAGGTTATCACTTTCAGGTTCCTGGTACCTCTTTCCACATTTTAGTCAACTAATTAATATGTAACTGTCTGCCGGGGTCCAGCCTCGGCAGGATCCAGGGGATACTCTCAGGATGAACGGCGTCTGCGAGAGAGAGAGAGACGTGAGACTAGCCTTGATAGGGCCAAGTCTGCGAGGGAGAGAAGAGAGAGAGAGAGAGAGAGAGAGAGAGAGAGAGAGAGAGAGAGAGAGAGAGAGAGGGAATGACCAGACGGGGGTGCAGAGGGTCTGGAAGAGTCTGGCAATGCTTTATTTTTTACCATAGCTTTTATACCCTAAGTTTGTACATTTCTAAGGGGAAGATAGTTTAACATTACGTCAGCTTGTCCTTCACGAAACCAGGGTGTTTTCTGCATACTTCTTTGTTTATGAGGGTCTTGTACATTATCTTCTGGCCTTGGGGCCTATTGACATTTTATGACCTAGGTGAATGCAAAGCTGTTTTCCGTAATCTATTCTTTAATGAACACAAAGGTCAGTCCTTTTGCAGAAGTTATCAGTTAAATTTATCTAAAAGGTTTACCACACAAAGACTCTGCAGCTCCAGTGAGGCAGCCCCTGTTTAGCATTCCTGGTTAAAATTAACAAATTTAAACTCTTATTTTTCTAAATCTTTAACTATAACCACTTTTAGAATAATATTTTTATGTTCTCTCATAGGGCTTCCTCACCCCCGAAGGGCTCTGTGCCTACTAAAGACTTTAGGTGATCAGGTTCTTTATGCTGTTTTATGATTAGGATATTATAAGCAATCATGCATATTAGTACCAAGGACCTAAACGCATTTGCCAAACAAACTAAAATACCAGCAAAGGAGTTTAAATTAAAACACTCCTTTCACCCTAAGTAATTTCATAAAATACCACCACCTGGGAAACTTATTGATTAAAATTCTAAATTGATTCTTATTTGGGAAGAGATCGGGGAAGGCCTTCCTGCCTGTGTCAGAGAAATTAGGGAGTAGTCCATTGAGGCAGGCATCAGAAAGACAGATATCATCTTTAAGGTGAGAGCCGGGGGCAGCTTTCCGAAATCCCTGAAAACCTGATCTGCCTTGCCTATCAGGCTTTCTCCTCATGACCTTGTCATGGGTGGGATCTCGTGAGCTGGCCTTTTCAAAAAACCCCTGATAACCTGATTTGCCTTGCCTGTAAGGTTTTCGCCTTGCCCGTAAGGTTTTCTCCCCTATGGCCTTTCCAAGGGCGGGGTCCCGTGTGTTGGCTCCCTGCAACTGTCTTTTATGAGAAGTTGATTTTAGCTCATTCCTTAATGAAACTTACCTTCACAAAGTAAAATAAAGGGAATGGAAATGAAATATTAAATGGCAGTGAAGGGGCTTTTAAATCAAATAAATGAAAATATCTTGGACAAAAGTTTCAAATCAGAAACTTAAAAATGGCAAAATTTTACAGGTAAATTAGTACACATATACACTTTACCAAGAGGAAAATGTCTACGTGAATTACACAGATGGGACAAATCAAAGCAAAAGTAATAGAGCACTGAATAACAAATGAAGGGGGCAGACTTCACTTGAAATAATGATAAAATGAGAAAGAATGATGTCAAGCTATATGTACATTGCAGTTGAATAAGATGATTGCTGAGAGTTGAAGACCAAAGTCAAAGAAACAAGAGAAACATGACAAGCTACAAAGTGTGAAACATTAATGGGACTTACATTTATCCTGTTCACCCTTATCTGAAAAAGAAAAGGAAGAAATAGCCATGTAAACCAAATGAAGGCACAATGTAAAAGAAGACAATAATTTGATTCCTTTCCATCTTTTACTCATTCAATAAAAATGACCTCCCTTGTCTAAGAGTTGGAACCTAATGTTCCAAACGCCATATCACTCATGCGAGGTAATGCTGTGTCTTATCCCCTCATCCTTTTTGGCAAAGGAATTAATATAAGTAGGGAAATCAGGTAAAGTGAATTCAGTTTATCCCGGTTTCTCCTCTGGGATAAGCTGAATAAATATCGTATACTAACTAAAGAGCCCCTAGATGAAAGTGAAAGAGGAGAGTGAAAAAGTTGGCCTAAAGCTCAACATTCAGAAAACTAAGATCATGGCATCCAGTCCCATCACTTCATGGCAAATGGATGGGGAAACAATGGAAACAATGGCTGACTTAATTTTTTTGGGCTCCAAAATCACTGCAGATGGTGCCTGCAGCCATGAAATTGAAAGATGCTTGCTCCTTGGAAGGAAAGCTATGACCAACCTGGACAGCATATTAAAAAGCAGAGACATTACTTTGTCAACAAAGGTCCGTCTAGTCAAGGCTATGGTTTTTCCAGTAGTCATATCTGGATGTGAGTGTTGGACTATAAAGAAAGCTGAGTGCAGAAGAATTGATGTTTTTTTTTTTTTTTTCCCCAGTGGGTTTTGTCATACATTGATATGAATCAGCCATAGAGTTACACGTATTCCCCATCCCGGTCCCCCATCCCACCTCCCTCTCCACCCGATTCCTCTGGGTCTTCCCAGCCCACCAGGCCTGAGCACTTGACTCATGCATCCCACCTGGGCTGGTGGTCTGTTTCACCACAGATAATATACACGCTGTTCTTTTGAACTGTGGTGTTGGAGAAGACTCTTGAGAGTCCCTTAGACTGCAAGGAGATCCAACCAGTCAATCCTAAAGGAAATGAGTCCTGAATATGCATTGGAAGGACTGATGTTGAAGCTGAAACTCCGATACTTTGGCCACCTGATGCGAAGAACTGACTCATTTGGAAAGACCCTGATGCTGGGAAAGATTGAGGGCAGGAGGAAAAGGGGACGACAGAGCATGAGATGGTTGGATGGCATCACCAACTCAATGGACATGGGTTTGGATGAACTCCGGGAGTTGGTGATGGATAGGGAGGCCCTGCATGCTGAGGTTCATGGGGTCGCAAAGAGTCGGACATGACTGAGTGACTGAACTGAACTAGGGTCTATTAAAAAGAGAGCTGATTAAATAAATTTTCAGCCACTATGGAGAAGAGTGTGGAGAGTCCTTAAAAAACTAGAATAGAACTGCCACATGACCCAGCAATCCTACTGCTGGGCAGACACACTGAAGAAACCAGAATTGAAAGAGACACGTGTACCCCAGTGTTCATCACAGCACTGTTTATAATAGCCAGGACATGGAAGCAACCTGGATGTCCATCAGAAGACGAATGGATAAGAAAGCTGTGGTACATATACACAATGGAATATTACTCAGCCATTAAAAAGAATATATTTGAATCAGTTCTAATGAGGTGAATGAAGCTGGAGCCTATTATACAGCGTGTAGTAAGCCAGAAAGAAAAACATCAATACAGTATACTAATGCATATGGAATTTAGAATTTAGAAAGATAGTAATGGAATTTAGAAAGATAGTAATGTAGCCCTTTATGCGAGACAGCAAAAGAGACACAGATGTATAGAACAGTCTTTTGGACTCTGTGGGAGAGGGCGAGGGTGGAATGATTTGGGAGAATGGCATTGAAACATGTGTATTATGATATGAGAAATGGATTGCCAGTCCAGGTTTGATGCATGGGACAGGGTGCTTGGGGCTGGTGCACTGGGATGGCCCAGAGGGATGGGATGGGGAGGGAGGCAGGAGGGAGGTTCAGGATGGGGAACACATGTACACCCGTGACTGATTCATGTCAATGTATGGCAAAACCACTACAATGTTGTAATTAGAATGAATATATGTATATAAAAGACTTCCTTCCTGGGACAGATCTCTGCCCCTACCTCTTTTGTCTCTCTTTTTATCTTTTATATTTTGTCCTACCTCCTTTCAGAGAAATGGGCTGCCTTTCTGGGTGCCTGATGTCCTCTGCCAGCTTTCAGAAGTTGTTTTGTGGAATTTGCTCAGCGTTCAAATGTTCTTTCTATGAATTTGTGGGGGAGAAAGTGGTCTCCCCATCCTATTCCTCTGCCATCTTAGGACCATCCCCCGCATTTAGAATATTTTTGATCATAGGATTCTTCAGCAGAGTCTATGTAACTCACCAGGATATAATTGTACATTCCTCTGAGCTGCAAAAGAACAAGCTAGTAAACCCTTTAATTTTTTTCCTTACCTGATTTCTCTTACTATAATTTTCTTTTTCTGCTGTCTTTATTGTCTTTGTTTTTTTGACTCTCTTGGGATTTCTATTTCTATCTTGTATTATCTTCATATTCTGTTTTTTCCAAATATGAAAATAAAAGTGGTCAGTGTAGGAAAGGTAGAAATAAAGAGCAACAGAAGATCAGAGGGACACTGGAGGAGTGTGAGGAAAATTAAATAAAGACAAGAAAGAAGGAAGGAGGAAAGGAGGAAAAACATGCTGTATCACTCATTGTTTACCCTTCAAAGACAATTCACTGAAATTACAGAAATTTAGAAGATAATGTTAGAAATTTTTCTTTGCTGACTACAGACATTTTTGTTTTGTTCCCACATCCTATCCTACTGCACTAGAGGCAAGACTCAAGATAGACATAAGAATGGAACTTTCTGAGAGCTAAGTATTACTCATCATGTTTGAACTGAGCCTTCCTGTTATCTGAGAGACAATACAGAAACACACATATGAGACAGGATTTCTCAACATCATAAGGAAGATGCAATTAAAGCCTCACATCTGCCAATGTTTGTGTTTGTATACTGATAAGATATTGCTCATTCAAAGATAATGACAGAAATCTTTAAAGTTCCTTCCATGTGAAACATTTACTAGAGTATGAAGAATACAGTCTGATATGGAGAGTGATGAGGATATAAATAATTCTTATGTTACTAAAATTGTATAGGAATATCTTATAAAATCATTTTAGAGTTTAGTGATACATTATCAATGAAGTTTATTTGAGTCAAAATGGAATATGAAAGACCCTGAAGGATAAACAATTTGTTGAATAATTGAATTAATCAAAGCAAATATGAAAGAATAACAGCTATTGTAGGAAACAAAAATAACAAGACAAAATCAAGAAAAACATTTATATACCTTGGTGTCTTAAGAATATGGTTAAGAGAAGTTTACTAAGTCTTAAGATTACATTTGTTATCAGTAAACAAAGTCCTTCAGGATGAACTCTCACTCACCAGGTTTGGAGTCTGAACTCTTCTAAGAACTGGGACAATATCATGTACAAAACAATGGACATTTCATCTCAGAGGACATCTTGGAGAATCCCAAGTTAAAGAAAACTTTCTATTAAATGGAGAAAACCATATTTTCTAGCCTAATCCTTTTTATGTCGACAACCTTATGATGAAATTATGATAATCATCTGAAGATTGTATCAGAGGAGGGAAAGGAAACAAAATATATTTATAGGAATTACATCACTAAAAGTATGTAAGAATAACAGTTACCAATTTCATTCTGAAGTTCCCCTGAAAAACAAAATGGACAAAACTGAAGTGTCAAGGAAAAACAACACAGAAAATGAAAATGAGCTGAAAATGTCCAGTTCACAGAGAATTGGTAGGATGAATGTGATCAGAAAACAAACAAAACAATACAAAAATGGGAAAATGGCAAGGAAGTCCATTTCTATCTTAGAAAAATGAGAAAAAGGAATGAATTTCATAATTGACTGACTAAAAAGCATGGCTAAGGTATTGACAGAAAGTAAGTAGGATTTGATCTGGTACATATTATTTCTTTTATGTATAGTTTTAAGGATTTAAGTAGTTAAAAGTACAGAACAGACTTTTGGACTCTGTGGGAGAAGGCAAGGGTGGGATGTTTTGAGAGAACAGCATCGAAACATGTATATTATCTATGGTGAAACAGATCACCAGCCCAGGTTGGATGCATGAGAAAAGTCCTCGGGCCTGATGCAATGGGAAGACCCAGAGGGATCAGGTAGAGAGGGAGGTGCGAGGGTGGATCAGGATGGGGAATACATGTAAATCCAGGGCTGATTCATGTCAATGTATGACAAAACCCACTACAATATTGTAAAGTAATTAGCCTCCAACTTATAAAAATAAAGGAAAAAAAAAAGCAAAAAAATATATATTTAATAAAATAATCTTAGAGTGAATGTTATCTTGGCTGTAGTGTAGTGATGTTGATTTTCTAATTTTACAAATCTTTCTGAATATTACAGATTAAGCAGAATGTCTTTAAGTGAAAACATCATTTGTTTTCATTAGGGTAAACATATGTTTGTTTCATTAGGGTAAACATATGTAAGTCCTGAAAAAGTCTTTCAGGAAGATGTCACAGGCATTGATAAAGTGAATGACTGTACTAAGTCGGGGTACAATACTTGTGTACTTTAGGCTGTACAATACAAAGTATGTACAATACTTCTGTACATACTTTAGGCAGATGGTTTCAGATTCTTTACACTTAACACAATTGCAATATATTTAATTTAGTTGTCAACTGAAGGACTTTCAAAATTAGTTGTGAAAGCTTGTAGTCTCTGGTTTTATCCTCTTCTGCAGAAAGCCAAAGAACTGAGTGTCATGGCGCTAACCAAATTCTTAATATTTCTATTAACTTACACCGTTGAATGTTTTCTAGAAAATAAATATAGAATAGAAAGCATCTACATATCAGCTTTATGCCTTTCATCTCACCAGCTTCTTAATGAAACTGGCAAGCCCCTGCAAGACAGAAGAAGCCAGTCTTTATAGGGAATGCATGGTATGAAGTGAAAAGAGAAGGAATGGAAAAGTAGAGAAGGTAGGGAAACAGAAATGGACAGAATTAAAACAGGAGAACTCCCACACCAAAATATTAGGGTGGAACTAGTAGACATGCAGGAGAAAGCCATGCCAATACAAGGCATACAGATGAGAAGTCAGGTAATGTTAAATGTTGCATCAGTCATTTTAAAGAGGATCAAGATTAATGAGATATCAGAAAATTTACCTAGTTTATTCTGAAGTATTTCTTAAAAAAAGGGGAAAATAAATGTAAATGATTTGGGAAAAAGCTACAAAGAGAATGCAAATTTACTGGAAAATGCATATTTAAGATCAACCATATCCAGTTTCAGATGAACACACACACATGTAGAAATTGGCTCAGAGGTCAGTATTATTATTTAGAGATATGCTACAGTAAATGAAGAAAGGTGAAATAGAGTTAATATAGTTATTAGACAAATTTTTTAGTATTGTTACTTCTGGTGGTTAATTTGTAAAATTACTCTTGATCCCTTTGGCAATATTTAGGCTCCTACTGTCTTGTCCATTAGCTTTAGTATGGTCATTGGCTGTTTTTACATGTATTAGTCAGTTCTCATCATTGCAGTAGCTACAGTGTATAAAGTTGCCACAAACACTGTATAAAGGAATACTGAAACACTGTAGGCATAGATCATACACTGTCAGGTTTCTGAGTGCCTCTTTTTACAACTCTGATTGCCACCAATTAATTTGCTACCTTGTTATATTTGAGTTTCTGTTTAATTCATGCCTGAATGAAACTTAACCCAATCACATGGGTGCTGAATCCAGGAGAGAGAAAGGAGTAGGCTTTCTGAGTGATTCCGTTTCTCAATAACCATGCTTTATACTGTTCCTCCTCCTTCTTGAGAGAAAATATCTAAACAAATAGGAGACAGGTTTTCAGAACATTATAAAGGAGCTGCGACTAAAGCTCTACCTCTCCTAATGATTGTTTCTGTGACATTTTCAAGTCATGTTCTTTTTGTAATTAAAGAGGTACATCTCTACAACACATTCTCCTGAAAACATCACTAAAATTTGAAGAACATTACCGTGTGTCATGTAGGGATATAGAAGTAGAAATATTTTTTTGTGCTAGAATATTAAAAAGAGTTGTGGAATTAGGACATAACTTTAGACTTTAGTGATATAGTATTAATGAGATTTACTTGAGTGAAAAAAATATGATTAAGATCCAAAAGGAAGAGTGTTTGGCAAATTAATAATGAAATGAGTAAAAATAAAAATGAAAGGGGATTCATAATTATGGTTGATAATTGAAAATAACTAGGTCAAATATGGCAAAAATATTTACATATACTGGATCACTTGAGGGTATGGTCAAGAGAAGTGGACTAGCAAGTCTTAAATTTACTCCTGACATCAGTAATAGACAAAGTGTGTAAATCAAAAGGAAAAAGCTCTCTCTCTCACCAGGTTGGAAGTCTGAAGCCTTCCCTCAATAATAGGGACAATATCATGTACAAAACGATGGACACTCCACCTCAAAGGACCCTTTGGAGGACCCAGGTTAAAGAAAACTTCTTATTAAAAGGAGAAAACCATATTCTTCTAAGCCTAATCCTGTTCATGTCAACAAGCTTATGATGAAATTTTGTTAGTCATCTAGAAGACAGAAGTCCAAGAATATATCAAAGGAAGGAAACAAAACAAAAATATTTCCAGGAAATATATACACTAAACAGTCAGAAAAAAGTTACTCATTAAATATTGAAGTAATTATGAAAAGTCATGGCTGATTCATGTTTATGTGTGGCAAAACCCACCATAATATTGTAATTATCCTCCAATTAAAATTAATTAATTAAAGAAAAAACCTCATGCAGATGTCAAAGAACACCAACAAACAAAAAAGAAAATAATTTGAATGTTCTCACTTTATATAAAGTTGGTAAGAAGAACGTAATTTAAGAAAAAAACATAAACAAAAACACCCCCCCCCCAAAAAAGAAAAAAAATAGTAATGAAGCACTTGGAAAAGTTAAGAAATGGAATCAATTTCTCAATTGACTTAATAAAAGAACCATAGGGAATGTGTAGAAAGAATGAAAAACAGGATTTCATATCATACATGTTTCATTTATGGAGAGTTTTACAGGATATAAGTATTTCAAATTTAGGCCAAGATACTTGTTTAATAAAATAACATAATAATTTTGCAACAATAATTGTATTTTGGTAGTAGTTTTGATTGACTGTTAGTTTTCAAATGTTTCTGACTATGTCAGATTAAACAAGATGTCTATAAGAGAAATAGAGAAGGAAATGGCAGCCCATTCCAGTGTTCTTGCCTGGAGAATTCCATGGACAGAGGAGAATGGTAAGCTACAGTCCATGGGGTTGCAAAAGAGTTGGACACAACTGAGCATACATGCATAAGAGAAAATGTCATTTCTATAAATAGGCTGAAAGTGAAAGTGTTAGTTAGTTGGGTCTGAACTCTGCAACCCCATGGACTGTAGCCCACCAGGCTCCTCTATCTGTGGAATTTTCCAGACAAGAATACTGGAGTGGGTTGCCACTCCCTTCTCCATGGGATCTTCCCAATCCAGGGACTGAACCTGGGTCTTCTGCACTGCTGGGCAGATTCTTTACATCTGAGCCACCAAACACGTGTACAAGTCCTGAAAATGTATTTTTAGAAGATGCCACAGCCATTGAGAAAATTAATGACTATATGTCTGGGTACGATGTTTTTGCAAGTCTGTTGGTTTCTAATTCTTTACACTTAATAAAACTGGGATAAGTTAGTGATCAATAGAAGGACTTTCAAATTAGCTTTGAAAGCCTATACTTATTTTATCATTTACTTCAGAAAGTAAAAAAATTGAGTGTCACGGTTCTAACCAAATTCTTTCCATACTTTTTCATTTTCATTATCAATAATTTTAGGCAAACAAATCTTTTACAAAAGAAAATAAAAGGTAAATTGATGAAAATGACTGATTTACGTATTTAGCGGGAACATAATCTTCAGCACTGAGTTAATGGAGGAAAACAAATGCTATGATTATATCATATGATCAAAGCAAAGTGTTAGAAGACTGTGCTTTAAGCACTAATTTTATCTCACCTATAATGTGACTCTGGGCTATATTGAAGTCACATACAGATTTCGTATAAATTTCAAGAGATTAGCTCATTTATAGAAATTGACATTTTATTAAAAGACAGTGTTTGGGAGTCCTTACGATTTATAGGTTTCAAGATGTTTCTCACTATGCACACTGTTCCTTGTCCTACACTTTTGGAGGAAAGCTCTCAAGCAGTGTTAATCCACTGTGTGGCCTTTCCCCCATCTCTCCTGTGTTCACTGGACTAAAATATCTATTAATACTCATCTCTGTGTCTCAAGATATAACTTTCCTAAATTTAGATGTCTTTTAGGATATACTTCCCAACTTATAAAAGGAGAGAATAATGTAATCTCATATACATTACTGTGAGGAAAAACTCATCCTTCCAAATAAAACAGGGTAGAAAAGGAATAGAAAAGAGATGTTATGTGGAAAAGAAGAGAGATCTAAGTTGAAAAAGCCTATCTTGGGGAAAACTGACAGGTCAGAACTTTTAAATACTCAAAGGTGACACATATCTTTGTGCTAAAATTCTGTTCACAGAAGGGCCTTGCCTTCTTGCTATAGATAGAAATATGAAAGAGGTAATAATGGCATAAACTGAATTCCAAATGACACTAGTAACTGAGTTGAAAGTTAAGATACTGACATGAAATCATGTAAAAACATGTCGCTGTTTGAGTTATGGCAGGTGATCACCAGAGGTTTCAACATTAAGAGTTTCAAGGATACAAGAAATAGATGAGAATAGCAAGGCACACAATGCCAAACTCACTGGTACTTGCCTCTTTCCTGTTTACTCTTCCCTGAAAAGTAAAAGGAAGAAATAAAAATTCATTCCAAATAGAAGCATATTGTCTGGAAGAAAGGAGAACAAAAATCGGGATTTCTTTCATAGTTTACTCCGTGGTATAACTTGACCCATATTTGTGAAAACTGGAGCCATAAAGTTGCAAAGGATATCTCATCAGTCAGAGACAGTGTCATTTTACATCCTTCCACCCCTTAGTGCAAAAGAAACTAAATTAGGAAATGAAACCATTAAGGAGAGTTAGCGTGTGAATTCTTTGGGGATGTACAATATCAGCCATTTTCCGATCATTGGGACTTTCTTTTTGACTTTAAAATGGAAATGTACACACATGCACAAGACATGTACTTATTAAAAAGTGAGGAAGAATACAAAGAAGGCATGTATTTGTGCCAAACTGTATTTGTCACCACAGTCATGTGAGATTTACTATATTTATTGCTGTTGTTGTTTTTCGATCACTTAGTCCGACTCTCTGCAACCCCATGAACGCCAGGCTTCTCTGTCCATCACTATCTCCCTGAGTTTGCTCAAACTCATGTCCATTGAGTTGGTGATGCCCATCCAACCATCTATCTCATCCTCTGTCATCACCTTGTTCTCCTGCCTTCAATCTTCCCCAGCATCAGGGTCTTTTCTAGTGAATCAGCTCTTCACATCACGTGGCATCAGCTGAGCTTCAGCTTCAGCATCAGTCCTTCTAGTGAATATTCAGGACTGATTTCCTTTAGGATTGACTGGTTGGATCTCCTTGCAGACCAAGGCACTCTCAACAGTCTTCTCCAGCACCACAGTTTGAAAGTGTAAATCCTTTAGTGCTCAGCTTTCGTTATAGTCCAACTCTCACATCAATACATGACTACTGGAAAAACCATAGCTTTGACTAGATGGACCCTTCTTGGCCAACTAGTGTCTCTGCTTTTTAATATGCTGTCTAGGTTGGTCATAGCTGTTCTTCCAAGGAGCAAGTATCTTTTAATTTCATGGCTGCAGTCACCATCTACAGTGATTTTGGAGACCAAGAAAATAGTCTGTCACTGTTTTCACTGTTTCCCCATCTATTTATATCTTGGCTAATGTGAACAGTGCTGCAATGAATGTGGGGTTGCAAATCTCTTCAAAATACTTGTTTCACTTCTTTGAATAAATGCACAGTTCAATTTTTAAGTTTTTGAGGAATGTCCATACTGTTTTCCATATGGTTGTACTAATCACATTTTTACCAACAGTTTATAAGGGTTCTCCTTTTCCCATATCTTTCCCATCATTTGTTGTTTTTTGTCTCTTTGATAATACCCATTCTATTATGTGTGAGTGATATCTCATCATACTTTTGATTTGCCTTTACCTGGGGATTAGCAATGTGAAGCACATTTTTAATTACTGATAGGCCATCAGTATGTCTACTTTTGAGAAATATGAGGTCAGGTTTTTTGCCCACTTTTAGAGGATTGGTTTTTGTTGTTTTTTGCTATTAAAGTATATGAATTCCTTATATACTTTGGATATACAAACACCATCAAATACATAATTTGCAAATATTCTCTCCCTTTCTGTAGTTGTCTTTTCATTTTTCAAGTGCTGATCCTTTCTTTTGCTGTGCAGGAGCTTTATAGTATGATATAGTCCTATTTGCTTATTTTTACTTTTGTTGCCTGTGCCTTTAGTGTCACATCCCAGAAATAATTGTCAAGACCATTGTGAAGGGGGCCTTCTCAGGTGATGTTAGCAGTAAAGAATCTGCCTGCCAATACAGCAGACATAAGAGATGTGGGCTTGATCTCTGGGTTGGAAGATCCCCTGGATGATCTTCCATGGGAAGATTAGGCATGGAAACCTACTCCAGTACTCTTGCCTGGAGAATCCTATGGACAGAGGAGCCTGGTGGGCTACAGTCAATAGGGTTGCAAAGAGTCAGACACAACTGAAGCAACTTAGCCTTCATGAATACAAGGTGAAGGAGGTTTTTCCTATACTTTTCTTGCCTATAATATTCATGAATTTAATCTCATATTTAAGTTCATTTTGAGTTGATCTTTGTATATGGTAACATAAGGGTCCAAATCCATTCTTTTGCTTGTGGATATACGCAGTTTTCCCAACACGATTTATTGAAGAGACTATTCTTCCCTCTATGTGCATTCATGTTACTTTTGTTGAAGATTAATTGACTAGATATATGTGGGCTTAATTCTGGGCTCTCTGTTCTGTCCCACTGTGTCTGTTTGCCAGAACCAAACTGTTTTGATTACTATAGCTTTCTAGCATAATTTGAAATCAAGAAATGTGATGTCTCCAATGTTATTCTTGTTCAAGATTGCTTTGGCTATTTAGTCTTCTTTGTGGCTCCATATGAATTTTAACAGTTTCTTTATTTCAATGAAAAATGCCTTTGGAATTTGACCTGGATTTCATTGAATCTGCACATTACTTTGGGTAGAGGATTGAACATTTTGAAAATATTAATCTTTTGATTTAAGAATATAAAATAATTTTACATTTATTTGTGTTTTAAGTTTCTTTTATCAATGTTTTATAGTTTTCATTATTAGGTATTTCACCTTTTAAGTTAAGTTTATTCCTAAACTTATTTAGGTTAAGTTTATTCCTATTTGACTCTTTTCCATTCTCTTGTAAAGATTATTTTTTTCATTTATTTATAGATAGTTAATTTTCAGTGCATGGAAATATAATTGATTTTGTCCACTGAGTTTTGTATCCTGCATCTTTACTGAATTTTTCAGTTTTAATGATTTGGTTTTTTTTTTTCCTGGTGGTAGATTATTTTGTTTTATTTTGTTCATAAAATTTTAAATCAGCTTGTAATATTCCATAACTAAACACTGTGAAAACTTGTGTGTGTTTGTGAAATGCAGTTAATATGTAGATCAGTGTTGGGAGAATGGACATCTTTCTAGTACTGAATCACTCATTTTTTGAATATGACATGTTGCTTAATTTATTTAAAATTTAGTGAAACAAATTTTCAACAATACTTAATTTTCAGTGTAAAGATCTACCTTACTCTTATTAGATTTATTCAAGGTGCTTGATATACTTTTGTGATATGTGGAAGTGGTATCTTTTCTGAATTTAATTTTTATGTGTGTTTTTTGCTAGTATATGAAATCCAAGTTATCTTAAAATCATGACCTTATATCTAACCACTTTTCTTAATTCAAATATTAATTGTAAATTTTTTTTGCTACAATTTTTATTTCTAACTTTGTACATAAACAATTATGTATTTGGTGAATACTCTTTTTCTTCTCATCCAATCCACATCCACATGCAATTTACTTTTTCCTTACTTTATTGGTTCTGACTAGCATCTTTATTCCATTTTTAATAAGAGGAGGAATAGTATATATTTTTACATGATAACCAAGGTCAGCGTGGAAACTTTCAGTACTTTATCAGTGCGTGTGCTATTTGTTCTCAGGTTTTAGCATGATATTTCATATTTGGGGAATATATACTTTTTCATAAATACATGTCAAGATCTTCAAATATTTTTGTATCAAATATTCAGTGTACCTATTGAGATGATGATATAAATGTTGTCCCTGTTTCCATTAATGGATAACTTATATTGATTTTCAAATATGAAATCATGTTTACATCCTTGACTAAACACTGACTTTGATATTTATGCATATGCATTCATGTATATATACATGATATATATAATATAGATATACATGAATCAATTTGCTAATATTTGTTTAAAAATTTCACATCTCTATTTATGCAGGATGTTGTTGTTCAGTTGCCCAGTCGTGTCCGACTTTTTGTGACCCCATGGACTGCAGCATGCCAGGCCTCTCATGTCCCTCACATCTTCCAAAGTTTGCCCAGGTTCATGTCCATTGCATCAGTGATGCCGTTCAGCCATCTCATCCTCTGACACCCTCTTCTCTTTCTGCCCTCAATCTTTCCCAGCATCAGGGATTTTTCCAGTGAGTCAGCTGTTCTCAACAGGTGATCAAAATACTGGAGCTTCAGCTTCAGCATCAGTCCTTCCAATGAGTATTCAGTGTTGATTTCCTTTAAGATTGAGTGGTTTGATCTCCTTGCTGTCCAAGGGACTCTTAGGAGTCTTCTCCAGCACCTCAGTTCCAAAGGCATTGATTCTTCCTCGAGCTGCCTTCTTTATGGTCCAGCTCTCACAACTGTTCATGACCACTGGGAAGACCATAGCCTTGACTATACGGACCTCTGTCAGGCAGAGTAATGTCTCTGCTTTTAAACACACTGTCTAGGTTCATCCTTGCTTTCTTGCCAAGAAGCAAATGTCTTCTGATTTCATGGCTGCAGTTACCATCTGTAGTGATTTCAGAGCCCAGGAAGAGGAAATCTGCCACTACTTCCACCTTTCCCCCTCTATTTTCCTTGAAGTAATGTGACTGGATGCCATGATCTTAGTTTTGTTAGTATTTAGTTTTAAGCTGGCTCTTTCACTCTTCTCTTTCACTCTCATCAAGAGGCTCTTTAGTTCCTCTTGACTTTCTGACATTAGAGTGGTATCATCTGCATATCAGAGGTTGTTGATGTTTCTCCTGCCTATCTTGATTCCAACTTTTAACTCATCTGACTCAGCATTTCTCATGACGTGCTCAGCATATAGATTAAAACGGAGTGACAGCAGACAGCCCTGCCGTACTCCTTTCTCAATCTTCTACCAATCAGTTGTTCCACACAGGGTTCTGACTGTTGCTTCTTGACCTGCATACAGGCCTCTCAGGAGACAGGTAAGATGGTCTGGTATTCCATCTCTTTAAGAGCTTTCCACGGTTTAAAGCTCAACATTCAGAAAACTAAGATCATGGCATCCGACCCCGTCACTTCATGGAAAACAGATGGGGAAACAGTGAAAACAGTGGCTGACTTTATTTTTTTGGGCTCCAAAACCACTGCAGATGGTGACTGCAGCCATGAAATTAATAGATGCTTACTCCTTGGAAGGAAAGTTATGACCAACCTAGACAGCATATTAAAAAGCAGAGACATTACTTTGTCAGCAAAGGTCCGTGTAGTCAAGGCTGTGATTTTTCCAATAGTCACATATGGATGTGAGAGTTGGACTAAAAAGAAAACTTATTGCCGAAGAATTGATGCTTTTGAAGTGTAGTGTTGGAGAAGACTCTTGAGAGTCCTTTGGCCTGCAGGGAGATCCATCCAGTCCATCCTAAAGGAGATCAGTCCTAGGTGTTCAATGGAAGGACTGATGCTGAAGCTGAAACTCCAATACTTTGGCCATCAGATGGGAAGAACTGACTCATTTGAAAAGCCTCTGATGCTGGGAAAGATTGAAGGCGGGAGAAGAAGGGGACGACAGAGGATGAGGTGGGTAGATGGCATCACTGACTCAATGGGCATGAGTTTGAGTAAACTCCGGGAGTGGTGATGGACAGGGAGGTCTGGAGTACTACAGTCCATGGGGTCGCAAAGAGTCACACATGGCTGAGTGACTGAAATGAACTGAGCTGAACTGAACAGTTTATTATGATCCACACAATCAAAGGCTTTGTCATGGTCAATGAAACAAAGGTAGGTGTCTGTCTGGAATTCCCTAGCATTCTTTGTGATAGAGAGAATGTTGGCAATTTGATCTCTGGTTCCTCTTCTTTTTCTCAACCCAGATTGGAAATCTGGAAGTTCTTGATTCACATATTTCTGAAACCTAGTATGCAAGACTTTAAGCGTTACCTTACTAGCATGGGAGATGAGTGCAACTGCAGGATATTGACCAATAATTTTTTTTTCTTATAGTATCATGGGCTTGTTTTATAACAAGTTATGATGGGTTCAAAACATCATTGAATATATATTTTATCATGGTTAAATACTCTATAAAAGTTTTGTTTAAAATTTGTTTATAATCTTCCTTCGATGTTTGAAGGATTTTACTTTATTTTGTGCTATGTTATTTTTATTTTTGGCCACACTGCCTGACTTGTGAGATCTTAATTCCCTGACCAGGGATTGAATCTGGGCCTACAGCACTGAAAGCACCAAGTCCTAACCAGTGGATTGCCAGGGAACTCCCTGAAAGATTTTAATAGTGAAGTGTGCTGGGTCTGAAGTTTTGCTTATGCAGAAATTTATTTTAATACACACAATGGAATATTACTCAGCTATTAAAAAGAATGCATTTGAATCAATATAATCAGGTGGATGAAACTGGAGCCTATTATGCAGAGTGAATTAAGTCAGAACACCAGTACAGTATATTAAGGCATATATATCAAATTTAGAAAGATGGTAATGATGACCCTATATGCAAGACAGCAAAAGAGACACAGATATAAAGAACAGACTTTTGGACTCTGTGGGAGAAGGTGATCGTGGGATGATTTGAGAGAATAGCATTGAAACATGTATATTACCATATGTGAAATAGATCGCCAGTCCAACTTCGATGCATGAAACAGGGCACTCAAAGCTAGTGCACTGGGACAACCCTGAGGGATTGGATGGGGAGGGGGATGAGAGGGAGGTTCAGGATGAGGGGCAGATGTACACCCATGGCTGATTCATGTCATTGTAAGGCAAAAAACACTACATTGCTATAAAGTAATTAGCCTCCAATTAAAATAAATTAATAAAAAATTAATATATTTTCTCAATAAGAACTATTAGAAATTTTTGTTTGTTTCAGTTTCACTAAATTCTTTTTAAAAAGTGACTTATCTATTATTGTCAAAGTAACTGGGACAAAAATATCCCTCACATTTTTCACATTATTTTAAAATGTTTTAGAGTAATGCTTTCCTCTTTCTCATTTCTCATATCTATAGTGTTTTTCTTTTATTATCAATTCTTTAAAATGTCTAAGATTGCTATTAAGTTATACATTTTATTAGACTTTTTAAAGAGCCAATTTATCTTTTTGATTTTTTAAATCACAGTTGTTAATTTCATTAGTATATATTTATGGGTTTCCCTCATGACTCAACTGGTAAAGAATCCATTTACAATGCAGAAGACTCCAGTTTGATTCCTGGGTCTGAAAGATCCCTTGCAGAAGGAATAGGCTTCCCACTTCAATATTCTTGGGCTTTCCAGGTGACTTAGATGGGAAAAAGTCTGCCTGCAATGTGGGAGACCTGGATTAGATCCCTGGGTTGGGACGATCCCTTGGTGGGAAGGCATGGCAAACCACTCCAGTATTCTTGCTTGGAGAATCCCCACAGATAGAGGAATGTGGCAGGCTACAATCCATGGGGTCACAAAGAATTGGACATGATAGCACAGTATGTATTTCTATTTCTATGTATTAGTTACTTTAATCCTCTTTCTTTTAAAGCTATAAATTTTCTTGAAAGCATTAATCAACTGCATTTCACAAGTTTTCCTCCTGAAGAGTCTTGAAATCAAATCTCTTTCATCTATGAGACAAGGAAAACTCTTCTCAAGATTTCAGAGGTTTGTATATATTTTTCAACATCCATTCCTTTATAGCTCCATCGTTTGGTGGTAAGATGAGCTGTATGTTTAAGGTCTCTCAAGTCTCCAATTCTATCATTCAGCCTCACAAGACTGCAAAAATATGGATGTGCTTGACCTAATTGTAGTCTTTTGTTCTGAGAAATGTCTTGATTTTCAGTTTCTTGACTGAACTCAGAATTGGCAAATGTTCACTGGGTGACAGTGGCTGCAAAAAGTCAGCTCATCTTTCATGGCTCTTGACACTCTAGAATCCATTGATATCAAGTGGACATTTTGCTTCTTCTTAATGTATTTAAACACATAATATTTGCATTTTTTCTTTCTCTATTTGTTGTGGTCAAATCATTTGTCTCCAGGAAGCTACTGCATTTGTTCCAGAAATAGCATTTTATTTGTTCATATGTAAGAGTGAAAAGCTATAAAATGCAAGGAATTTCTATATGAATGCTTTTCATTTCACTTTTGGTACTGTATTCAAGTAGCTGGGCCATTTTACTGGGATATATATGACACTAACACATTATATTCCCCTTTGGCCTTCCAAAATGACACTCCTCGCCCCAAAAATGGGCTTACCTATAAGAAAGATATTTACTCTCGGATCTCTCAGGTTCATTATCTATAAAACAGTATGTTAGTGGTACCAACCTCATATGCAGATTTGCATATCATGTGAGATATATGTAATATATGCAGAACATTGTATGCACTCAGTATATAATGCTCAACACTTTTCTATTAACTTAGTATTCAGTTGAGTTCAGTCACTCAGTCATTTCCAACACTTTGAGACCCCATGGACTGCAGTACACCAGGCTTTCTTGCTCATCACCAACTCCTGGAGCTTGCTCAAACTCATGTCCTCTAAGTTAATGATGCGATCCAATCATCTCATCCTCTGTCATCCCCTTCTCCTCCTGCCTTCAGTCTTTCCCAGCATTAGAGTTTTTCCATTGAGTCCTTTCTTCGCATCAGTTGGCCAAAGTATTGGAGTTTCACCTTCAGCATCAGTCCTTCCAATGAACACCCAGGGCTGATCTCCTTCAGGATGGACTGGTTGGATCTTCTTGCTGTCCAAGGGGCTCTCAAGAGTCTAGTCCAACACCACAGTTCAAAAGCATCAATTCTTTGGCACTCAGCTTTGTTTACAGTCCAATTCTCACATCCATACATGACTATTGGAAAAATCATAGCTTTGACTAGATGGACCTTTGTTGGCAAAGTAATGTCTCTGCTTTTTAATATGCTATCTAGGTTGGTCATAGCTTTTCTTCCAAGGAGCAAGCATCTTTTAATTTCATGGCCACATTCACCATCTGCAGTGATTTTGGAGCCCAAGAAAATAAACTCTGTCATTGTTTCCCCATCTATTTGCCATGAAGTGAAGGGACCAGATGCCATGATCTTAGTTTTTTGAATGTTTATTTTTAAGCCGACATTTTCACTCTCCTCTTTCACTTTCATCAAGAGGCTCTTTAAGTTCCTTTTCACTTTCTGCCATAATGGCGGTGTCATCTGTATATCTGAGGTTGTCTATATTTCTCCCTGAAATATTGATTCCAGCTTGTGCTTCATGCAGCCTGGCATTTCCCATGATGTACTCTGCATGTAAGTTAAATAAGCAGGGTGACAATATACTGCCTTGACGTACTCCTTTTCCTATTTGGAACCAGTCTGTTGTTCCATGTCCGATTCTAACTGCTACTTCTTGAACTGCATAGAGATTTCTTAGGAGACAGATGAGGTGGTCTGGTATTCCCATCTCTTGAAGAATTTTCCACAGTTTGTTGTAATCCACACAGTCAAAGGTTTTGATGTAGTCATTAAAGCAGAAGTAGATGTTTTTCTCAACTCTCTTGCTTTTTCTATGATCCAGTGGATGTTGGCAAATTTGATCTCTGGTTCCTTTGCCTTTTCTAAATCCAGCTTGAACATCTGGAATTACTTGGTTCACATATTGCTAAAGCCTCACTTAGAGTATTTTGAACATTATTTTGCTAGCATGTGAGATGAGCACAATTGTGCAGTAGTTTGAGCATTCTTTGGCATTGCGTTTCTTTGGTCAATCCCAATGAAAACTGACCTTTTCCAGTCCTGTGGCCACTGCTGAGTTTTCCAGATTTGCTGACATATTGAGTGTAGCACTTTCACAGAATCATCTTTTAAGATTTGAAATAGCTCAACTGGAATTCCATCACCTCCACTATCTTTGTTCGTACTGGTACTTCCTAAGGACCACTTTGCATTCCGGGATGTCTGGTTTTAGGTGAGTAATCACACCATCACGGTTGTCTGGGTCATGAAGATCTTTTTAAAATAGTTCTTCAGTGTATTCTTGCCACCTCTTCTTAATATCTTCTGCTTCTGTCATGTCCTTAAGAAAATAGTTCTTCAGTGTATTCTTGCCACCTCTTCTTAATATCTTCTGCTTCTGTCATGTCCTTACTATTTCTGTCCTTTATTTTACCCATCTTTGGATGAAATGTTCCCTTGGTATCTCTAATTTTCTTGAAGAGATGTCTAGTCTTGCCCATTCTATATTTTCCCTCTATTTCTTTGCACTGATCTCTTAGGAAGGCTTTCTTATCTCTCCTTGCTATTCTTGGGAACTCTGCATTCAGATGGGTATAACTTTCCTATTCTCCTTTGCCTTTTGCTGCACTTCCATTCTTAGCTATTTGTAAGGCCTCCACAGACAATGATTTTGCCTTTGTGACTTTTTTTTCCTTGGGGATGGTCTTGATCATCCTTGGTCTTGCCTCCTGTACAATGTCAGGAAACTCCATTCATAGTTTTTCAGACACTCTGTCTATCAGATCTAATCCCTCGAGTCTATTTGTCACTTTCAGTGTATAATCTTAAGGGATTCAATTTGGGTCAAACCTGAATGGTCTAGTGGTTTTCTGTACTGTCTTCAATTTCAGTCTGAATTTTCCAATAAGGAGTTCGTGATCTGATGCCACAGTCAGCTCCCAGTCTTCTTTTGCTGACTGTATACAACTTCTCTATCTTTGACTGCAAAGAATATAATCAATCTGATTTGGGTTTTGACCATCTGGTGATGCCCATGTGTAGAGTCTTCTCTTGTGTTGTTCAAAGAAGGTGTTTCCTATGACCAGTGTGTTCTCTTGGCAAAACTCTATTAGCCTTTGCCCTGTTTCATTTTGTACTTCAAGGCCAAACTTGCCTATTACTCCAGGTATCTCTTGATTTCCTACTTTTGCATTTCAGTCCCCTATGATGAAAAGACTTTTTTTTTTTTTTTTTTTTTTTGGTGTTAATTCTATAAGATCTTGTAGGTCATCATAGAATTGTTCAACTTCAGTTTTTCAGCATTAGTGGTTCAGACATAGACTTGGATTACTGTTATATTGAATGGTTTGCCTTGGAAATGAACAGAGATCATTCTGTCATTTTTGAGACTGCACCCAAATACTGCATTTTGTACTGTTTTGTATACTATGAGGACCACCTCATTTCTTCTAAGGGATTCTTGTCCACAGGAGTAGATACAATGGTTATCAGAATTAACTTTGCCCATTCCAGTCCATTTTAGCTCACTGATTCCTAAAATGTCGATGTTCATTTCTACCATCTCATGTTATTATTAGTGGACTATGTACCTGGCTATAATGGCTCTGGAAGCCCAAGTTTTCAGTGTTTGATGTCCCTTAGATTGCTCTGATCATCCTTTGTGGAACACAAATCTCCTATCTTTGGATGAGAGAAACACAGTATTCAATTTATACAGAGATGGAGAGAAGCTTAAATAGAATTTCAATAGCATTTGACCCTTCCCTCCGCAAAGGAATAAATTTTGCACAATTTGTCTGTTTTTTTTTTTTTTTGTGGCTCTGTGCTTCATTAATATTGCCTCCCACTATATCCTAACACTTATGTTGTGTTCAGTTAACCTGGATTTGTTATGTCAGGAACCACTAGCAAATGTGAATTGTAGTTGTGAAAATACTACTCTTGTCTTCTCTGTTATTACGTTTATCTGTGTAAAACCATGATCTTTCAAAAATCCTGTTGGTTTCATTTTAAGGAAAACTTTCAATAAAGACAGATTAATATATGTTTAATTTACCATTTTATTTGGATATATCTTAAATCTACTCAGCTCTGATGATAACTCCAAGATGGCAGTACACTGTTTAGAGGGTTGCCAATAAACTCTGTGTTACACATTCAAGTAGAAATTAATCTTCATCTTTTATCCTTGAAACACATTGTTTACTAATATTTCAGAAACATCATGCTTCTTGTTTCCACCCACTATGTAACCATCTATGTCTCTTTCTGGCCCTTTCTTACTTCTGTTTCCAATCTTTAAATATCAGTATATATGAGGGCTGATGTCTTGGTTAGCTTCCTTTCTTTGTCAACTTTTATGTCTCATGTTATTTAAATCCAAAGTTTAATAGATAACTGAGAAGCATCTACTGTATAGCACAGGGAACTCTATTCCAAGCTCTGTAAAGACCTTTATTGGAAAAATAAAATCTGAAAAAGAATGAATATATGTATATATGTAACAGATTCACTTTGCTGTACACTTGATACTAGCACAACATTGTAAATCAACTGTACCCCAATAAAAAACTAATTATATGATTTTATTCAATCCCTAATTTCATTATAAATTACAAATTTATATCTTAAACTTCTAACTTTACATTGTACCTCAGATTTGTCATAGTCATCTGAAGTTTGGCATAACCACCACAGCCAAATTCTTTTTTTGTTTATATATTTTATTAAAAATTTTTATTTATTTAAGTTGAAGTACAGCTGATTTACCCTGGGAGAAGGGAATTACTACCCACTCCAGTATTCTTTCCTGGAGAATTCTATGGACAGAGGAACCTGGTGGGCTACAGTCCATAGGGTCAGAAAGAGTTGGATACAACTGAGAGACTAATATACACACACATAGCTGATTTACAACATTGGGCTAAAGTTTCAGGTGTACAGCAAAGTAACTCATACATATATGTGTGTATATATATTTTTTCAGATTCATTTCTGTTACAAGTTATTAAAGTGTATTGAATATAGTTCTCTGTTCTATACAGTAGGTCCTTGTTGTTCACCGATTTTATGTGTACTAGTGGGTATTTGTTAATTCCATACTCCTTTCTATCCTCTCTCCTCCTTTGGTAACCGTAGATTTGTTTTCAATGTCTGTGTGTCTGGTTTTGTTTGTAAAAAGTTTTTTTTTGTATTATTTTTAACATTCCACATAAAATTATATTATATAATATTTGTCTTTCATTTTAATGCACACTTGGGTTGCTTCCCATGATCATGTATCCTTATTGCCAAATTCAGACTTAAATTGAAGAAAGTAGGGAAAACTACTAGACCATTCAGGTATGACCTAAATCAAATCCCTAACGATTATACAGTGGAAGTGAGAAATAGACTTGAGGGACTAGATCTGATAGGCAGCGTGCCTGATGAACTATGGACGAAGGTTCGTGACATTGAACAGGAGACAGGGAACAAGATCATCGCCAAGAAAAAGAAATGCACAAAAGCAAAATGGCTCTCTGAAGAGGCCTTACAAATAGCTGTGAAAAGAAGAGAAGTGAAAAGAAAAGGAGAAAAGGAAATATATACCCATTTGAATGCAGAGTTCTAAAGAATAGCAAGGAGTGGTAAGAAAGCCTTCCTCAGTGATCAGTGCAAAGAAATAGAGGAAAACAACAGAATAGGAAAGACGAGAGATCTTTTCAAGAAAATTAGAGACACCAAGGGAAAATTTCATGCAGTGATGGTCTCAATAAAGGGACAGAAATCGTATGGACCTAACAGAAGCAGAAGATATTAAGAAGAGAGGGCAAGAAAACACAGAAGAACTATACAGAAAAGATCTTCATGACACAGATAATCGTGATGGTGTGATCACTCACCTAGAGCCAGACATCCTGGAATGTGAAGTCAAGTGGGCCTAAGGAGCATCACTACAAACAAAGCAAGTGGACGTGATTGAATTCCAGCTGACCTATTTCAAATCTTAAAAGATGATGCTGTGAAAGTGTTGCACTCAGTATTCCAGCAAATCTGGAAAACTAGGCAGTGGCCACAGGACTGGAAAAGGTCAGTTTTCATTCCAATCCCAAAGAAAGGCAATCAAAAAGAATGCTCAAACTACCACACAATTGCACTCATCTTACATGCCAGTAAGGTAATGCTCAAAATTCTCCAAGCCAGGCTTCAGCAATACGTGAACCGTGAACATCCAGATGTTCAAGCTGGTTTTAGAAAAGGCAGAGGAACCAGAGATCAAATTGCCAACATCCATTGGATCATCAAAAAAGCAAGAGAGTTCCAGAAAAACATCTATTTCTGCTTTATTGACTATGCCAAAGCCTTTGACTATGTGGATCACAATAAAGTGTGGAAAATTCTGAGAGATGGGCATACCAGACCACCTGACCTGCCTCTTGAGAAACCTATATGCAGGTCAGGAAGCAACAGTTAGAACTGGACCTGGAACAACAGACTGGTTTCAAATAAGAAAAGGAATACCTCAAGGCGGTATATTGTCACCCTGCTTATTTAACTTTTATGCAGGCTACATCATGAGAAACGCTGCGCTGGAAGAAGCACAAGCTGGAATCAAGATTGCCTGGGGAAATATCAATATTCTCAGATATGCAGATGACACCACCCTTATGGGAGAAAGTGAAGAAGAACTAAAAAGCCTCTTGATGAATGTGAAAGAGGAGAGTGAAAAGTTCGCTTAAAATTCAACATTCATAAAACTAAAATCATGGCATCTGGTCCCATCCCTTTGTGGGAAATAGATTGGGAAACAATGGAAACAGTGACAGACTTTGTTTTTTTCGACTCCAAAATCACTGTAGATGGTGATTGTAGCCATGAAATTAAAAGATGCTTACTTCTTGGAAGGAAAGTTATGATCAACCTAGACAGCATGTTAAAAAGCAGAGACATTACTTTGCCAACAAATATTCATGTAGTCAAGGCTGTGGTTTTTCCAGTAGTCTTGTATCAATGTGAGAGTTGGACTATAAAGAAAGCTGCGTGCTGAAGAATTGATGCTTTTGAACTGTGGTATTGGAGAAGACTCTTGAGAGTCCCTTGGACTGCAAGAAGATCCCACCAGTCCATCCTAAAGAAAATCAGTCCTAAATGTTCATTGGAAGTACAAATGTTGAAGGTGAAACTCCAATACTTTGGCCACTTGATGGGAAGAGCTGACTCATTTGAAAAGACTCTGATGCTGGGAAAGATTGAAGGGAGGAAGAGAAGGAGCCGACTAAGGATGAGATGGTTGGATGACATCACTGACTCAATCGACATGAGTTTGAGTAATCTCCAAGAGTTGGTGATGGACAGGGAAACCTGGTGTGCTGCAGTCCATGGTGTCGCAAAAAGTTGGACACTGCTGAACAACTGAACTGAACTGAATTGGGGTGCTTCCTTGTCTTGGCTATTATAAGTAGTGCTACCATGAACACTGGGGTACATATAACTTTTCAAATTAGAATTTTTGTCTTTCCCAGTTATCCCAGGAGAGGGGTTGCTGGATCATATGACAACTCTATATTTATGTTTTTAAAGAAACTCCATACTGTTTTCAATAGTGATTGCTCCAGTTTATTCTCACTAACAGTGCATGAGGTTTCCTTTTCTCCACACCCTCTCCAACATTTACTTTGTAGACTTTTTGATGATGGCCTTTCAGACAAGAGTGAGATGATACTTCACTGTAGCTTTGATTTATATTTCCTTTAATAATTAGCAATATTGAGCCTCTTTTCATGTGCCTTTTTGCCATTAGTATATCTTCTTTGGAGAAGTGTTTATTTAGGTCCTATGCCTCCTTTTTTTCTTATTCCCATTTTTTGATTGCCGTGACCTTTTCCACAAAACTAGGAAAAACTAATCCTAAAATGTTTATGGACGCACAGAAGACCCAGAATTGCCAAAGCAATCCTGAGGCAAAAGAACAAAGCTGGAGGCATAGGCCTTCCAGACTAGAGACAATACTACAAAGCTACAGTAATCAAAAGAGTATGGTATTGGCACAAAAAACAGAATTATGGATCAGTGGAAGAGAATAGAGAACCCAGAAATAAACCCATATGCCTAAGAACTCAGAAATAAACCCATGTGCCTATAGTCAGTTAATCTTTGATAAAAGGAGCAAGTATATACAATAGAGAAAAGACAGCCTTTTTGGGAAGCTGCACCATCACATGTAAATCAGTGATGTTAGAACATACCCTAACACCATACACAAAAATAAAATCCAAATGTCTAAAAGACTTAAATATAAGACATGACACCATAAAACTCCTAGAAAAGAACATAGGCAAAACATTCTCTGACATAAATGATAGCAATATTTTCTTAGGTCATTTTCCTAAGACATTTAAATAAAGATTTTAACAATATGCATGTACCATCAAGAGCACTGTTGTTTAGTTGCTAAGTCGTGTCTGACTCTTTTGTGATCCCATGGGCTGTAGCCCACCAGTCTCCTCTGCCCATGAGATTTTCCAGGCAAGAATACTGAAGTGGGTTGCCATTTCCTTCTCCAGGGGATCTCCTCAACCCAGGGATTGAACCCATTTCTCCTAATTGGTAGTCGGATTCGTTACTCTGATTCACAAGAGAAACTCCAGAAGGAAATAAAAGTAAAAATAAACAAATAGATGCATGCATGCTCAGTTGCTCAGTCATGCCTGACTCTTTGTGACCTCGTGGGCTATAGTCTGCCAGGCTCCCCATTTCATAGGATTACCCCAGCAAGAATATTGGAGTGGGTTGCCATTTCTTCCTCCAAGCGATCTTCCTGACCCAGGGATCCAACCCCCATCTCCATAATCAAACTTAAAACCTTTTGCACAGCAAAGGAAACTGTAAACAAATTGAAAAGACAACCTACAGACTGGGAGAAAATATTTGCAACTGATGCAACCTACAAGGGCTTAATTTTCCAAATATACAAACAACTCATACTGTTGAATATTTGAAAAAAACAAACAATATAATCAAATTCCTAATTTATACTCTATTACAAACATATCTCTTCTATATATCTGTCAAATATCAGTAGTCATCTAGCAGTTGACCTTATACACATGAAATTCATTCTGACAATTTTATTTCTAATAGATGCACTAAATTATTATGGCTAAAAAAATCATTTATAGTGCTAATAGGTGTCAGAATAGTGGTTCTCTGTGGATAAGGGTGTTGTAACTGGGAGGTGCAAGAAGGAGGCTTTTTGTGTGTGTTGATGTTCCATTCCTGATCTCATTGTTGGTGACACAGGTGTTCATGGCAAACCAATAATATGCACAATTATGATTGTTGGACACTACTGTCTCTTGATCTCAGACGTATATTCTCCAGAATTATAAGACAATTAATTTCTGTTACTTAACCTATCCAATTTGTTATGGAAGTTTTAGCAAACTAATAAGCAAATCTTCATAAATAAGCTCTGAAAGGAGGAAGATGTGCTCAGTTGTGTCTGACTCGTTGTGATCTCAGGGACTGTAGCCCGACAGACTCCTCTGTCCATGGAATTCTCTAGGCAAGGCTACTGGAGGGGGTTGCCATTCCCTTCTCCAGGAGATCCTCCCACGCCAGGGATCGAACCCCGGCCTCCTGTGTCTCCTACGTTGGCACGCAGATTCTTTGTCACTAGCACCAATTATAGTTTATAACATTATCTTATTTTTATGCTTAAGTAATTTAATTATTTCTATTGGAGGGATTAATATTTCAATCTTACCTGAGTGTCCTCGGTGAAAACCTGAAAGGGAAGGGAATCTTTCATTAGGTCTCTTAGACTGACGGGGAATAGAGAGCAGAAACATAATATTATATCAATATTTTATGTTATAAAACAGTCAAAATATTATAGTTTTCTTTTATACTATTATATAGTTGTTGTTAATAATTTTCAGAAAAACTATTTTCAGTCATTGTCGTGTGTGTAATGCTTTTAAATCCTACTGTTTTCAATTCTTATAGTTATTCAAAAATATATTCGTTAATAGTTATATTATGTAAGGCTTGATATTTTATGGGCCTTGGCCAAATTTACATGAAATTTAATTAGAACATCCTATAAACCTGAGAAAAGAATTATTATGGAAAAAATGAGATTTATAACTATGAATGTAAAGTTCTCATAAAAAATTTAGTTAACCTTATATGACAATATATGAGGAAATTTTACATCTTGAACAAGTAAGTTTTGATCAGAATAAGAATAATGTAAAAATGAGAAAATATGATAATGTGTATTTCCAAAATATGATAATGTATATTTTCAAAATAATTTCTTCCTCATTAATTAGCATCAAAGCGTCAGGTTTTCTTGCCATGTCATTTCTTCACAAATTTATTTTCTTTGTTTAAAATGTATATAAAATCCTACTTTGATGATTTCTTAGTTTTTATATCTATGAGACCTCTGTATGGACAAAATTAATTTTTTCATCCTGCTAATCTACCTGTGTCAACTTAATTATTAGACCAGCTAAAAAACAAAAGGAGAGTGGGGGAATTTGTTTCCTTCCCCAAGAATCTCTTTTTTCCTAAATAACACAGGACAAAATTGATATTACTCTTTCCTTATTTTCATTTTCCCAATCATTTTATTGAGCTTTGCCATAATTTATTGCATTGCAGTTTTTATATCTTACCCTGTTCTTTGTTCATGCAACAGAAAATTGCAATTATCATTATTATTATGAAGATTATTCCAATTATTCCAGTTTCAATTAAAGTTATATCTTTCCATGAAAATTTTTCTGAAAAAAAAAGTAGACATATGCAGTTAGATTCAATATTCATTTTTTGCCCCCTTTCATCCCCAAAGAATCCACTTTCATTTTTCTTCTCCCATCTGGAGGAGTTTAAGAGTTGTCTCTTTGTTCAAAAGAACAAAAACATGTTTTTTAACATCAGCTGTGTTTGGCCAGTGAATGATTGCTTAATTTAATTTAGCCATAGAGGATTAAATTAGGAAAGAAAACTTGCAGAGACTTTTTATGGCACCCCATCAAAATAGCAAAAGGAAATATAATTTAAAATTTCAGAGAGTAAAGCACAAAAACTACAAAACATCTCCACATACTGTTGAGAATGATGCAGAAGTATATTTTGTGATAGAATAATAGTCTTTCAAAAATTCCCACATACTAATTAATCCTTGGATTCTGAGAGTTTGTTATCTTACATAGCAAAAGGGCCTCTGCAAATGTGATTAAGCTAAAGACATCCAGATGGGGAGGCTATCTTTGATTCTGCTGGTGGGTCAAATGCAATCACAGGATCAAGTGAAAGATGGAGGTGGAATGTCCGAATCAGAGGAGGTGTGAAGAAAAAAGAAGGCAACGTGTGGAAGAAAGGTACATTTAAAAATTGTGTAGGCTTCAAACTGAGAGACAGATTTGAATATATTTATATGCCTTCTCAGGTGAGACAGTGGTAAGGAATCCACCTGCCATTACAGGAGATGTGAGTTAGATCCCTGGGCCAGGAAGATTCCCGGGAGTAGGAAATGGCAACCCACTCCAGTATTCTTGCCTGGAAAATTCCAGGGACAGAGGAGCCTGGCAGGCTACAGTCCATGGGGACACAGAGAGCTGGACATGATTGAGCACACGCAAGCTTCAGTCTGAGAGAGACATTTTTCCAGGTGCCTCTAGTGGCAAAGAACCTGCCTGCCAATGCAGGAGACATGAGAGACGTGGGCTTGAACCAAGGGTGAGGAAGATCCCCTGGAGGAGGAGATGGCAACCCACTCCAGTATTCTTGCCTGGAGAATCCCATGGACAGAGGAGCCTGGCGGGCTACTGTCCATGGGGTCTCAAACAGTCAGACATGACTGAAGTGACTTAGCAATGTGCCTAGGATCATAATATGCCTAGGATCATGTCTTCTTAAATTTCTTTCATTAATACTTTGTAGTTTTCTGTATATAGATTTTTTTATCTCCTTGGTTAATTATACAGGATTGTTTTCTTGATTTCGTCTTTCAATATTTTGCTGTTATTGTAAATAAATGATACTGATTTTTGTAGTTTTTTATCTTGAAAATTTATATAATTTGTTTATGAGTCCTAGCAGATTTTTTGTGAAATCTATGGTTTTCTACATGTAGAATATGCAATTTGGGAATAGAAATAATTTTACTTTTCCATTGTGACTTGGATAGCTTTACCTTTTTCATGTGTAATTGCTCTTGCTGGTACCTTCATTACTATGCTGAATAAAAGGGAGAGAGTGGGCATGCTTGCCTTTTTCAGGATCTTTAAGAGAAGCTTTTTCCTCTTAATTATAATGCTAGCTGTGGGCTCTTCACATATGGCCTTTATTGTGTTTAGTTCCTTCTATCTCTATTTTGTTTGGAATTTTTCTTTTTTTTAAAGTCTGAATAGAAGTGGAATTTTGTCAAATGCTTTTTCTGCATCAATTGAGATGATCTTTTTGCTTTAAATATTGCATTCTGTTATGTTGTATTTCACTGTTTGATCTGTATATGTAGAACCAACCTTGTATTCCAGGGGTAAATCCCATTTGGTCATAGTGTATAGTTTTTTGATGTGCTAGGATTTGACTGAGGGTTATTCCATCTATGTATAAGCAGTACTAAGAGGGAAGTTTATAGTTATAAAAGAAAGTGAAAGTGTTAGTTGCTCAGTCATGTCCAACTCTTTGCAACCCCATAGATTGTAGCCCGTCAAGCTCTTCTTGTCCTTGGGATTCTCAAGGCAAGGATACTGGAGTGGATTGCTGTTCCCTTCTCCAGGGGATCTTCCTGACCCAGGGATCGAACCCTGGTCATCTGCCTTGCAGGCAGATAAAATGGAAAGAAAATGAAAGTGTTAGTCACTCAGTCAATAGTTAAAAAAGACTACACTAAAAATATCTCCAAAATTAAAAAAAAATCAAATAATTTAATGTTATACCTCAAGGAACTATGGAGAAGGAAATTTCAACCCACTCCAGTATTCTTGCCTGGAGAAATCCATGGACAGAGGAGTCTGGTGGGCTACGGTCCATGGGGTCACAAAGAGTCTGACATGACTGAAGTGACTTAGCACAGCAAGGAAATATAAAAAGAATAAACTGAACTCAAAGTTAGCAAAAGGAAGGAAATAGTAAGGTTCAGAGCAGAAAACAAGAATAATGAAAAAAATTAACAAAACAATGAGTGAGATTTTAGAAAAAGATAAAATTTGCAAGCACTTAGCCGGACCCTGATAGCTCAGTTGGTAAAGAATCTGTCTGCAATGCAGGAGACCCTAGTTTGATTCTTGTGTTGGGAAGATCCCCTGGAGAAGGGATAGGCTTCCCACTCCAGTGTTCTTGTGCTTCCCTTGTGGCTCAGCCGGTAAAGAATCCACCTGCAATGTGGGAGAACTGAGTTGGATCCCTGGGTTGGGAAGATCTCTGGAGAAGGGAAAGGCTAACTCCCATATTCTGGCCTGGAGAATTCCCTTGGGTCACAAAGTCAGACACGACTGAGTCACATTCACTGTCACTTCCTTTCACTTAGTCAGACAAGATTAATTGATAAAAAAAAGACTCCAATAAATAAAATAAAAAATGAGGGAGGAGACATTAAACAAGATGCCAGCGAATTTTTTTAAAAAAGCATACTAAGGCCTGTTCCTCATCTGTATATTTTCTTTGGAAAAAACGTCTTCTATCCATTCTTCTGCCCTTTCATAAATCAGGTTTTTTTTTTTTTTTTTTTTTTTTTTTTTTTTTTTAATATATTGAGTTATATAAACTGTTTACATATTTTGAATATTAACCCATTTTGGTCAAATCATTAACAAATATTTTCTTCCATTCAGTAGGTTGTCTTTGTTTATTTTTCTTTTGTTTCCCTTGCTTGAAGAGAAAGTTCTGAAAAAATATTGCTAAGACATGTCAAAGAGTATACTGTCTATGTGTTCTTCTGGAGTTTTATGGTTTCTGGTCTTACATTAAGGTCTTTAATCTGTTTTGAATTTATTTTGTATATAGTGTGAGAAAATGTTCTAATTTCATTCTTTCATATGCAGCTATCCAGTTTACCTAGCACCAAACTTTCAGCTATAAGATGAATAATTACTAAATAATAAACAACATGACAGAGGTAATTAACAGTGCTTTACATTATAGATGACCATTGTTAAGAGGATAAATCTTAAGAGGTATCATCACAAGAAAATTTTTTCTATTTTATGAATATGTATTTATATGAGGTGAAGATATTCATTAAAATTCTTGTGATAATCATTTCATGATAAATGAAAGGCAAAGATGCCTTATGCCTTAAACTTAAATAATGCTGTTGCATCTTAAACTTCAAAGAAAAAAATTACTGTGTATTTAAAAAAGAATTTGTACAGATTAGTCCTAATTTTGCCTGAGTAATCCCTTCAGTTGACTCTTGATCAAGCTAGATAGTCCATTATGTATCTGAAAGTAAAATAATTGTCATACTTCACAAAGCTTTCCTTTCCCTAAATCTTTTATTTATTGAATCATTCTTTCTCCATTCGAGTTTGCAGACCCTGCAGATTCTGGAAAATATAATCTGATGTATTTAGCATTGTTGATCATAGAGTTAATATAGATTTTATGTGACCACTGAATCATGAAATGATAGAGTGAGTTTATCAGATATGGTCCATGGAAATCACTTTCTTCAGGTACATTAAAACACTGTCCACATCTTTTCTTGGCACCATTCAGAAGCCTAGTGTTATAAATATTCAGATCTATGACTTCACTCATTTTTTAAACTTACCATTTCCTCCAGGATTCTGAGAGATGCCTTGATAAAACAAAGCTGGCATGATGATTAGAAGAGCAGTTGAGTTGATACTGAATAATTTAATCAAAATGTAAGATGTGAAAAATGGAAACCCAGAGATCTCTTAGTTGGGTCTTATATAGAAAACAGTGTCTTTCTTTGCTTCTTTCCTGTAAACAAACAAAAATCACAACTCAGGTCCATTTTCCTCAGGAAAGTTGACTCCCATCATTCCCTGGGGAGTCAAGGGAAGATTGCAGTCTGGGTTGGCGCACAGAGGGAATTCAAGGAGAGATTGGAATGAGGAGGAGCTTCTCTCCTGAGTGCTGCGCTGTGAGTGAGGTAACTTCATCTGACAGCACTAGCACAGGGGAGTGAGGGAAGTTCCGCCACCTGACCACAGACCTGCTCTCATTCTCATCTTCCTTCCCAAAGGATGTATAAGAACCTGGAAGAGGTAGCAAACATTTCAGACCTTTAGAAGAAGGTTGGGCTGAATGAATTCTTGCATTGGTTTTGGATGAATGATTGAGTTGAGGTGAGGGAGTGCAGGTGAAAAGAGATTCACCTTGTTCTCATCTGACACAGAATAAATGCCTCTGCTGGATAGACAGTGATGGAAAGAAAACCAAGGGATGTAGAGATAATGTAAGGAACATGCAGTGGATCCAGAACCGACTAGGATAGAACTAGATAAGTTCAGGACCAGAGAGAGGAAGATAAATGATTGGAGAAGATTACAGGTTTTCTAGAAGAGTCCTTAAGGCTTTTCAACTAGAACAAAGATGGACAAATCATGAAAGTTGAAAATGCTAAATTTATTTTTCTTATATTCTCTGCTGTCTCTATTGACTTTTTTCAGATCATTCACACACAGACACACACACACACACTCTCTCTTTCTCTCTTTAACACTGCCCTTCTTCTACTGGATAAAAGTTTCTTTTTACACTTACCTGGCTTAATCACTAACAGAAAATATCAGTTTCTTAGCATACATTGGACATCTCTCTTCTCCTCTGAAGCCTCCTCTGAAATCTGAAGCCCTAGAAGCGTAAGTTAGACCACTCACTTGTTTCCCTTCTATGTACTCCAACCAACAGGAACATAAGTGTAGCACAAGAAAAGGAAATAGCAGGGAGGAGACTTTAGACTGCACTCTGCTCTTCTCCACTTATGTGACCATAATAAAAACCTCATGTGAAAATAGGCCAAGTATTTAATTCAGATATATATGTGCTCATATGAACACATATACAGACTGCCTTTTCCCCTGCTTTTCTTGCTTTTATTGTTATTTGAAACATCATAGCATATAGCAGAGACTTACAGGATACATTCTCACAACAGCTTCCCAGATTTATGTATTTACCTAGATCAGAGGGAGGAATGTGTATATATGCTACCTCTACAAGTTTTTGCAGTCTTAGCCTTATTAATCTTACAGTTTATGGAAAATCTACCCAGGATGTTGAGAATAGCTGATTTCTACATCTCCAACCCCATAAATATTTCTAGCCCATTCATTCAAAAAGTTGCTGCAGATATTTCCAATCATCAAGAGTTTATTTTCTCCAGGATATTCCCATGAATTATGTATTATCAGCCCATAAAATTAAATTAGAACTCTAATGATTACTCTAGGCAAGAACACAGGAACCATCTACCTTTCATGTGTTGTTGGAACATGTGCATTCAGTCTAATCAATTAGGACAAAAACGAAATCCTAGGGATCATTAGCTGAATTTACAAGATGTCTCCTGGTTTCTTGCATTTGATCCCTGACAAACAAATGTAACTGACTCTCCAGGTTCTCAGGTCCCACAGTGATGTCAACATGATGCATTTCTTTGGCCTTGGAGGTGTTTACACCTGGTCTGAGAATGCTGTACAAGGTTCTGTCTCTCACATGGTGATTTGGGTGACTTAGTGCAACAAATTCTCAAATGTATCCCCTCCCGCTGTTCAACTAGAGAAAATATGCACACAGAAACCTTTGTAGATGAGAAATGCTGAAAGATGCTATTTGGAGGATGTTCATTTAGATTAACGGAGAAGATTAAGAACAGATTTCAGTGATCTTGAAAGCACAAGGGACATCAGAAAGGAAAACACCTCCTTAAACCTCTCCCCTGCTTTGGAGAATGTCAGGGACTTGAAGGATGTAATAATGGCCTGCAACTGTGTAGCACATATGGATACCTCATCTACCTGAGTCTACCTAGTAATTGCTAATAACTCTCTTTTTACTGGACAAGTTGTTAGTTCTATGGTTATTGTCAAATAGAAAAAGTTAAACAGGAAACATCTAAGGCAAAAAGTAAGAGTGAAGTCCTACCATAAAAATTCCATGAAAAATATCCAGAGTTTCTGTCAGATAAACCCACTCTTGGACTTCCCAGGTGGCACGAGTAGTAAAGAACCCACATGCCGATGCAGGTAGACATAATAGCTATGGGGTCGATCCCTGGGTGGGGAAGATCCTCTGGAGGAGGGCATGGCAACCCATTCCAGTATTCTTGCTGAAAGCATCCCATGGACAGAGGAGTCTGACAGGCTACAGTCCATAGGGTCGCACCGAGTTGGACACACCTGAAGCAACCTAGCCTACTCACAAGCCCACTGTGATTCTAAAGTGGTCAGGTGAGAGAGTTTGCTTACTGCTGATAGAGGAATGGGGGTTGGTTTCTCTATCACTTAATTTTATGGAAGGCTCCAAAAAGGAAAAAAATGATAAAGACATTTCTGGAGTTTTTTGCTTTAAATCCTGGTGTCCTGTGGTAAAGACAACTGTTTATGCTTCTTTGATTTAAGACTATGTCTTTTTCTTACATATAAATGTCCTGTCTGTGTAATTTTCCTTCGATTTTAGTTTTTGGCATTTCTGTCTAAATATATATATATATATATTCATTCTTCAGTTCCATAGTAGCTCATGAAAATTTATTTCCAATAGTAGAATTCAATCACATATCAAATCAAGGAACCACAATTTGTCTCTCCTAATGCTCAGGAGACAATTTCCTTGCTTGCAAGCTTTTTAAAATTTTGTTACTGACTTGCACAATGTGAAACAGAGTTAAAACCTAGTAAATACCTTTACAGCAAATGAGCAATTGAATGAATGAATTTCATGTTTCCATATATTTACTGTCTATCGCATTGTATTGCCACCTGTATTTTCAAAGTAAGTCATATAAAATAATCTTTGAATAGTTTCCTCCCAAAGTTTGCTGATTTTCTCATCTCTTTTTGCTGTTTATGAACTCTCTACTGAGTGTAATAAGTGCCTATCTCTCTTTCTCTGTCTTTTTTCTTTCATTTTGGTATATTGTTTATCTTTAATCATTTTACTTTAGATAATGAGAAATCAAGTCTTACAAGATTTTATTGCCTACATGAGAATGATTGCAATAATAGCTCAGCCACAATTGATGAGTTAGCAAAGATATCTGGGCTGTATATGGTTGACCTTTGTCCACAAGGGAGTGGGGAGATATAGTTTTATTGCTGGGAAAGTAACTTGATAAGAAATTTTATATGTGTTTCATTTTTAAAAACCGAGAAAATCTTCCAGGTTCAAAAACATATTGGGACATTTCAGAGGCAAAATCCTGACAGAAATGGTGCAAAAGAGCAATTAGAGAAAAGGAGATTTGAAAAGATTTTAACAATCGAATATAATACAGGGCAAAGGAGTTTTTGAGGAAGACAAGAGCAAATATCTGGAGGGAGCTGACACAATCTTTGAAGTTTATTTCTATATCAAGATATAATGATGGCTGTGAAGGTTGTTGGTACTGCATATATAGGAGATGGCTCTGGGCTCAGCCTAGGGATTGTAATAATTAGATAATTATTAGTATAATGATAATTATTATTATAATAAAGTAATTAGATACAAACCTCATGGGACTTGGCAGTGTTTGAGCTCCCCTTTTGAAGGAGCCAAATGGTGACAAAGCAAAAGCATATCTAAGTAAGAGGCAAAAATGCAACTGGACCATTTTTATGATTTACCTGTACAGACAATTCCAGTTTCTCACACTTGTTCTTTGTCCTAAGCACTCAGAGATGCCCCGTTTCCCAGACCCTGCTGTTCTCTCTTCTCTCATCATACTTCTCCCAGTCTTTGAGAGTCTTGGCCTCCAGAAGCATTCACTCTCCATGGAATCTAATTTTGTGTAGATTACTTTAGTCAGTTTATAACTGTAGCCTAACTGTCTACTTTGGTTTCCCTGGTGACTCAATGGTAAAATTCTGCCTGCCAATCAGGAGACGTGGATTCAATTCCTGGGTCAGGAAGATCCCCTGGCGAAGGAAATGGCCACATGCTCCAATATTCTTGCCTGGGAAATGTGGTGGGCTACAATCCATGGGGCAGCAAGAGATTCAGACACACCTTAGTGACTGAACAATAACAATTAACTACTCTAACCTTGATTTGGTGGTAAGGTTCTTCTGCCTTGAACATATTTTCTACCATCCAAACTGGATCTCTGTTTGCCAAGGACTAGATTCTGTCCTTCCTATACCAACTATCTGTTTTGGTTTCTGCTTCCTGGGCATGTCCATCAGACTCTCTGTAGATTTTTCTGCTTTGTCCTCATGAAGGGCCCTCCTTGATGTTGGCTACCTGTGTACATATCCCTGCTATTATTTGAGACCTTCATGCATTGATGGACTCCTTCTTCTTCTTGCTGCTGAGACTGAGTCTAATATCTGCCTTATCTTCACCACCAACCTCAATATATCTAGTTTTTCTAGACTTCCTGTCTAGTTTGTTCAGCTGCCACCCAAATTCTAGTACTGGATCCAGAAAAGGCCGGTTTATTAGACTTAAATAAGAAGATGATATTGATGGGTCGCTATGGCTTTCCTGTCTCCACAACAGGTGTTATTTTTTTTTTTCTTTTGTGTGTGTGTGTGTGTGTGTGTGTGTGTGTGTGTGTATGGTTTTAGAAAAGTTCTCATAATTCTGTGGACCAGGGACCTTGTAAAATATGATTGATAAATGTTATGGTTGGTGTAGTATATAATGGTAACTGACATTCAGAGTGTTAAGTGTTCAAGGCCATTATGCATTAGAATACAAAGAGTAAACCTTTCAGAACCCAGAGTGTGCAGATTGATCTAAAGTTAAAGAGAAAGATATGGAGAAGGGAATAGCTACCCATTTCAGTATTCTTGGGAGTTTCCTGGTGGCTCAGATGGTAAAGAATCTGCCTGCAATGTGGTCAATGTGAGTTTGATCCCTAGTTAGGGAAGATTCCCTGGAGTAGAGATTGGATACCCATGCTGGTATTTTGCCTGGAGAATTCCATGGACAGAAGTGCCTGACTGGTCACAGTCCATGGGGTCACAAAGAGTCAGATAGGACTGAGTGACTAACACTTTCACATTCACTTTTGAAAAGAAAAGGAATAGCCAGGCTTCTGAGGGTCAAGTGACTTAGAAAGTGTTCATTCAGGTCTAAGTGACACAGGCAGTCTATTCCAAAGTCTAAGATGCAGTGGACGCTGTGGATTTGGCCAGTGTTCAAAACTCTCATGAACTATTAGGAAAAAGTTTCAAAAGTGGTTGGCACTGGCCACACTTACTGGAGTATCAGCTTCAGCATCAGTCCTTCCAATGAATATTCAGGATTGATTTCCTTTAGGGTTGATTGGATTGATTTCCTGTAGTCCAAGAGACTCTCAAGAGTCTTCTCCAACACCACAGTTCAAAAGCATCAATTCTTTGGTGCTCAGCTTTCTTTATAGTCTAACTCTTACATTCATCCATGACTACTGGAAAAGCCATAGCTTTGACTAGAAGCACCTTTGTCAGCAAAGAAATGTCTCTGCTTGTTAATATGTAGAGACATAGCTTGTCTTCCAAGGAGTAAGCAACTTTTAATTTCATGGCTGCAGTCACCAACTGCAGTGATTTTGGAGCCCCCCCCAATATAAAGTCTGTCACTGTTTCCATTGTTTCCCCATGTATTGCCATGAAGAGATAGGACTGGATGGCAGGATCTTAGTTTTCTGAATGTTGATTTTTAAGCCAACTTTTTCACTCTTCTGTTTCATCAAGAGGTTCTTTAGTTATTTGCTTTCTGCCATAAGGATGGTGTCATCTGCATATCTGAGGTTATTGATATTTCTCCCAGCAATCTTGATTCCAGCTTGTGCTTCATGCAGCACAGCATTTCTCATGATGTACTCTGTATATAAGTTAAATAAGCAGGGTTATAATATACAGCCTTGACATACTTGTTTCTCAATTTGGAACCAGCCTGTTGTTCCATGTCTGGTTCTAACTGTTGTTTCTTGACCTGCATACAGATTTCTCAGGAGACAGGTCAGGTGGTCTGGAATTCCCATTTCTTTTAAGAATTTTACACAGTTTACTGTGATCCACACAACTTTGGCATAGTCAATAAAGCAGAAGTAGATGTTTTTCTGCAACCCTCTTGCTTTTTCAGTGATCCAACGGATGTTGGCAATTTGATCTCTGGTTCTTCAACCTTTCTAAATCCAGTTTGAACATCTGGATGTTCATGGTTCACATACTATTGAAGCCTTCCTTGGAAGATTTTGAGCATTACTTTGCTAGTGTGTGAGATGAGCGCAATTTGTGCAGTAGTTTGAGCATTCTTTGACATTGCCTTTCTCTGTAATTGGAATGAAAACTGACCTTATTCAGTTCTGTGGCCACAGCTGTTTTCCAAATACGCTGGGATATTGAGTGCAGCACTCTAAAGTATCAATTTTTAGGATTTGAAATAGCCTGACTGGAATTCCATTACCTCTACTAACTTTGTTTATAGTGATGCTTCCTAAGGCCCACTTGACTTTGCATTCCAGGATGTCTGCCTCTAGATGAGTGATCACACCATTGTGGTTATATGGGTCATGAAGATCTTTTTTGTATAGTTATTCTGTGTATTCTTGCCCCCTCTTTTTAGTATTTTCTGCTTTTGTTAGGTCCATACCATTTCTGTCCTTTATTGTGCTCGTCTTTTCATGAAATGTTCCCTTGGTATCTCTAGTTTTCTTGAAGAGATCTATAGTCTTTCCCATTCTATTCTTTCCCTCTATTTCTTTGAATTGATCACTGAGGAAGGCATATGGCATATTTTTTCCTTTTTCTTCTAATTTTTTTCTTTTCTTTTTCCTTTTGTATTTAGAACTGTTTGATTTTTAAACATTTAACGTTTTTTTAGGCCAATTAAATAAGAACTCATTTACAACTATAGCCATATTATCAAAAAACAAAAGACATACACTGAGACGTACATAAATCCAGACAGACAGACAGAAATCTCATAGTTCTCTGCCTGAGATTTAAAATATCTCTTTGACCCCCCTCCCCGCTCTTTTTGCTGGAAATTCTAATTTGCCCAAGGCTGAGGTCTCAAGCAAAGTGGCAGTATATTTCAAGAACATGGAAAGGGTTAACTTTAGGATTTTCCCTAGGTAGGCTTTTGTAACAAGCTAGTTGTTTTTAATTCTAAATGCAAAAAAAAAAAAAAGCCCAAAAAACAAAAAACTGGTTTTGCAGTTTTCAAGGAAAAAAATTCATTTAAATCAATTTTCTCTGGACTCTAAATCATATCATGGCCATCAAGCCATCTTTCCTTTCTGTAGTCATAGTTTTATACCTGAATTATTGACCAAAGAGTGCTCAAGTTGACTCTGATATCAAAGCCAGATCAACTGATAAAAATCTTGGATTGTCCCTCTGGTGGGAAGTGAGACCTTTGTCCCATCAGAAGAATCTGAAGGGTTAAGGGACTCTCAAGAGTTTCATCAACAACACAGTTCAAAACTATCAATTCTTTGGTGCTCAGCTTTCTTTATAGTCCAATTCTCACATCCATACTGGAAAAAACATAGCTACTGGAAAAACCATAGCTTTGACTGGATGTAACTCTGTCAGCAAAATAATGTCTCTGCTTTTTAATATGCTATCTAGGTTGGTCAGAACTTTTCTCCCAAGGAGCAAGTGTCTTTTAATTTCACAGCTGTGGTCCCATCTGCAGTGAATTTGTAAACCCCCCAAAATAAAGTCTGTCACTGCTTCCATTGTTTCCCCATCTATTTGCCCTGAAGTGATGGGACCGGATGCCATGATCTTTATTTTCTGAGTGCTAATGTTGAGTTTTAAGCCAACTTTTTCACTTTCCTCTTTCACTTTCATCACGAGGCTTTTTAGATCCTTGCTTTCTGCCATATGGGTGGTGTCATCTGTACATCTGAGGTTATTGCTATTCTCCCGGCAGTCTTTATTCCAGCTTAACTTCATCCAGCCTGGCATTTCGCATGATGTAATCTGCATAATTTAAATAAGCAGGGTGACAATATACAGCCTTGATGTACCTCTTTCCTAATTTGGAACCAGTCTGTTGTTCCATGTCAGGCTCTAACTGTTGCTTTTTCACCTGCATACAGATTTCTCTGGAGGCAGGTAAGGTGGTCTGGTATTCCCATCTCTTTTAGAATTTTCCACAGTTTGTTGTGATCCACACAGTCAAAGGCTTTGGCAAAAACAATAAAGCAGAAGTAGATGTTTTCTGGTACTCTCTTGCTTTTTCGATGATCCAACAGTTGTTGGATCCAACTAATCAAACTGATCACATGGACCACACCCCTGTCTAAGTCAATGAAATTATGAGACATGCCGTGTAGACCACCCAAGATGGATGAATCGTGGTGGAGAGTTCTGACAAAACGTGGTCCACTGGAGAAGGGAATGGCAAGCCACTTCAGTATTCTTGCCTTGAGAACCCCATGAATAGTATGAAAAGGCCAAAAGATATGATACTGAAAGATGAATTCCCCAGGTCGGTAGGTGCCCAATATGCTACTGGAGAAGAGTGAAGAAATGACTTCAGAAAGAATGAAGAGATGGAGCCAAAGTGAAATCAGTGTCCAGTTGTGGATGTGACAGGTGATGGAAATGAAGTCTGATGCTTTAAAAAACAATATTGTATAGAAACCTGGAATATAAAGTCCATGAATCAAGGTAAACAGGAAGTGGTCAAACAGGAGATGGCAAGAGTGAACATCAGCATTTAGGAGTCAGTGAACTAAAATGGACTGGAATGGGCAAATTTGATCTCTCAGATTTTTGAAAATAGGAGAAAATCTGGACCAACGGGAATCTCAGAATCTTTTCCTAGAGATCACATGGAACTGAAAGGTTGAGTAGGAGTCATCTGGAAATCTGATGGAGAGAGACAGAGAGGGACAAGAGATAGGGAGGCAACAGAAAGACACATGCAGCATGAGTCTCTCAAATCCGGATCCTGATTGAGGGCTTTGAAGGACTGAACGTAAGAAAATTTTGAGTCCTCTCTCTGTTTTTTGCAAAAGCTACTGTGCCATTCAGAGGCCATTTTTTTTGGGGGGGGGGGTCCCCCAGTTTGTACTGGGGCCATGCTTTTTGCAGGGTCAAAATTTTCCAGTTTCTGAGAGTGTAGACAAGGAGTGAGTCTGAGAGAGGCTCGATGTACCAGAACCCACTCTTAGCCTACCTGCCATAGAATGGGGGTACTGAGAGTTACTGGCTAACAGAAAGTTGTCCCTTTGGTCCCAGTGATCTCTCCATGCGACTAATGGCACAAAATGGCCAACTGTCCCAACAGTCACATCCGGAGTGAGCGGTGACCCCTGAGAACCATGTGGCCAAGGCACCATGTGACAGCTAAAGCACCATGTGACAGAACCAAGCGGCTAAGGTACCACGTGACCCGGGCAGACAGACATTCCCGGGAGCAACTGGGTGACTCGCCATTCAGTGATTCCCTGAAACGTGGAAGGCACTCTTGGGATGACTCAGAGGCAACACCTAGGTTCCTGTAAATCAATCCGGACCAAAAGGAGAAGAAGTGAAAGTGACAGGGAAGAAGGCTGAGGAATCCGCCTTACAATCCTATCGGGGAGGCGATGGCCAGGGAACATTCGTCTCTGTTTTGCTTCAACCACTATGAGCCTGACGCGGTACAGGGAAGTTGTCTTGCAGAGTGTGGATGCCCTTGTGGCCTGATCCGCTCCGTGTCCCCCTTATCCTCACATGGGCGCCTTCATGTGGCAGGCGCCCTAATGGCTTTTAAGTGCCTGACCCGTGCCCACACATTGTTGGTTGGCCTAGTCCTCAGTTAAAAAGGAATCTAAAGGAGAGACCCGCACCCATTCAGGTGTCAGTTACTGGGGCGCAGTGAGCAGTGAGGCCTTTGGAACACACCAGAGGGTAACCTTGGCCAGAGTTCCTCAGTTGCTTCCATAGCACTTGCCTGTTGGGGGTCCCTATGAGAAAGGAGAAGTGAGGAGGTAGGGGAAGAGACCCCAAGTCCCCATTCAGGCCATCAAAAATGTCATGGTTCAAGTGTGGATTGGAAAAGAATTTCCAGAGATGAGGCAGAATTAGAGGAGAATAAAGTTGATTAGAGTGGGAGACCCTGTTAGGACAGCGGACCAGCTTAAGGGACAACTGATGTCGAACGGGGGTCTTTAGTCCACTTTTATACCCAGAGTCCAAGGAATGGGATAGGTGTCTTGTGGGTCATTTGCTGATTGAATGAGGCACATATATTGGGTGGGGGAAGAGTAAGGCAAATACCTTCTCCCTTTGTGGGGTAGAAGGAGAGACAGGTTATACTGCTCAGGAGGACCTGAACTCCATTAATAGTTATAACATGGGGGAGGGGAGGATGACAAGGGTCTGGTTTTTCAGTTCCTGCATTCCAAGACCCTCCTTGGTTTTATCTGGTGTTTCATCCTTGGGTATCCACATCCCTCTCTCTAATTTTAGCACCAATTCTTTGGCCCCTGTTGGCAAGCCTCAGGCATGGGATGTGTTATTATCTTCCATCCTGCCATCCACAGGTGGACAGGGTTCTGAACAAAGGCACTTTCAGGCATAGAGGGGCAGGATTCTCTGAGGCAAATCATTCTGTATGATTATAATAATAAAAGTAATGAAAGTAAGTCAAAGAAATAGTTGCATCATGGAGTCAGAATTGGGTTCCATAGCTTAATTATTATGAGGGGGTAGGGGAGTTGGTTTACTTATTGTGAGGACTATCAAATCTGAAATCCACAGGACAGGGCAAACTGGCAGATTCATTTCTTTTGACTGCTTCACTTTTAGGGTTGGAATAATTTAGGATAGTACTTTCTAGAAAATACCGCACCCTATAGAATTTTATAATTTTTACATTAGAAAAGAGTTTGAAAACTTTAATTAAGCAAGAAGCTATTACAAAACCAATGTTCCTTGGAACTATACTTTGAGAATTAATAGTTTGTGGTCATTTAAACTAAGAGCCTTAACATCCACTGTTTAGCTATATAGTGGGCTTGTCAGGTGCTACTAGTGGTAAAGAACCCACTTGCCAATGTAGCAGATGTAAGAGACATGGGTTTGATCCCTGGGTTGGGAAGATCCCCTGGGGGAGATCATGGCAATCCACTCCAGTATTCTTTCCTGGAGAAATCCATGAACAGAGGAGCCTGGTGGGCTTCAGTCCATGAGGCACAAAGAGTTAGACACAACGGAAGGAACTTAGGGTAGCATACATACATTTACTATAACTTTCTTTGGTCACACTGCTGTTGATTTTACTTCTTTAATCATAAACTTGTAACTGGTCCTCAGCATGAAGTATATGTATCATGATGCTTTGGTCTATATAAATAAGAAAAGAGTGAGTTTGTTTAGCAAAAGTTGCCTTGGATTTGTGAAGTTAAATGACTAAGATTCTAGTTCCAGTTCTGGCATCTAGGAAATGCATGACTTTGGAAAATATTAAAAGTCTGATAACAATATAAATAATCAAAGCCTTACTTTACTCATCTATAAAATAAGAATTAAGGATATTGATAGCTTTAACATGAAACAATGGGTATTAAGGCATGTGGAACTATGAACACTGAAATACAGACATAATTATCATTGAATTAAGTACTTTACACAAATTCATTACAGTTGTAGAATGTAAAACTTTTTTCCTGTATTGATTTTCAACTGTTTCATGAAGTTTATATAAATGCAGAAATTCTCTGGTGTTTCTGTAACAGGTTTTGGGTAATTATTTTTTTTTAAAGACTAAATGATCAGATTGTGTTTAACAAAACAAAATAAAAAAGAGTACATTGGCTAACTGGGACTATTAATAGACTATAATGAAGTATCACACCTTGAGTACCTTAAACAACTGAAGTTTATTATATCAGAGTTCTGGGGGCAAGAATTGTGATACTAAGCTGTAGCAGGGCTATGCTCTTTCTGAAGGTGTTGGGGAGAAACCTCTTTCAAGCTTCTCTCCTAGCAGCTGATATTTCGTTAGCGATCTTGGATATTCCTTGTCTGTGGAAGCAGACTCCATACTTCACATGGCATTCTCCTTGTGCCTATGTGAATGTGTAAAGTTCCCCCCTTTTTTATGGTCAACAGTCTTACTGTATTAGGGATGCACTCTACTCCATCTTTAATGATACCTGCAATGACCCTATTTCCAAACAAAGTCACATTCTGAGGTACTGGACGTTAGGGCTTTAAATACATGAATTTAGGAAAGGTGGTGAGGGAGATATAGTTTAACCCATAACCTAGAGTATATTCAGAAGGAAATGGGAATCAGAGAAATACAAACACAGTTTTTATATAATTATTTTGAGAAATTTATGAAAGATAGAAGAATATAAAGGAGGATCTAGAGATGGTAGAAAATTGTATTGTTTTAATATTTAAGGTGGATGAGATTTTGAAAAACATAAGATTCATGGGAAAAAGCTTGTGGAAAGTCTGAGAGGAACAACTGAAGGATCCAAGTCCAGAGAGCACAGTACCGAATGAATGAGATAAAGATTGGTTGGTGTTCCCTGTGAAGAAAGGGAAATACTTCTCTTAATAACACAGTGAGAGAGGAGTAATGGGGAGGTAGAGATTTAGATTTGTTATATTTATTATTATAAAGATGACATAATTGTCTTCTAATTGAGTATTGTTATTAATATTATTTTTCAGAGTGGGAACACATTCATATATTGAGTATAAGGTGGGAGTAGATTTGGAAGTTGAATGAAGGTAGATTTTTTAATGAATGAGAGGATTACTTGATAGTGCTGGTGTCCAAGTTGTGATAGGTAGTCACACATGTAAAGAGGAACAGTCTGCTCACATGTGTGGATTTGTATAGCATGTTTAACTGCCAGTATGAGAGATGGGTAATTAGATTTATCCATATTTGGAGTTTTTGTTGAAGTACATGTGATATAAGGGCCATGAGGCCAGGGATCTTTACTCACTAGTAAGATAATTCTTAAAATTATTAACCACGGTAACCACAAAGAAGAGGATAGGAAGTAAAGTCCAGAGGGACTGAAGATGCAGGAGAAATTGAAAGACCCTAAATGAGACTGACACACTGGAGTAGCTGAGCAAGCAAGTACAGGACTTTACATTTCTGTTTCATCTTAATATTCAACTGTGGAAGTCATCTGCTACCATCCTTAAAGGGAGCATGCATGAGTTAGTACTGGATTCAGTAACAACGGAAAAAAATACAACATACAAATGGTTTAAAGATATAAAATTTATTTCTTTTTTTCTTAAAAAAATTTTTTATATTTATTTCTTAATGGAAGTAATTCAAAAAGTGAGCATATAGTAATTTCATAAAGCTGTCAAAACTCTAGATTTATTCTATTAATATCTTCTGTTCTGCCTGCATCATATTACATGATCAGAGGTCATCTTAGACACCATGGATCTTAGAGACCATGGATCTTAGAGATCCATCCATCATGCCACATTATGGCCATCCAAAAAGTTAGAGAAAAGAAGAAAATCACATAGTTTTCCTTTAAGAACTCATTCCAGAGATCATATTGAATGTTGTTGTTTAGTCGACAAGTCGTGTCCAACCTTTTGGAACACCACAGACTACAGCACACCAGGCTTCCTTGTCCCTCACCATCTGCCAGAGTTTGCCCAAGTTCATGTCCATTGAATCAGTGATGCCATCCAACCACCTCATCCTCTGTCAACCTCATTACCTTCTGCCCTCAATTTTTCCCAGGATCAGGGTCTTTTCCAAAGAGTCATACAGGATAATTCATCTTAAAATGCACTGGTCATAATTTAGTCACATTCAGCAGGGGATGCCAGGAAATCTAATCTTTGTGCTAGGCTGTCATAGGCAGAGTGATAAGAAGAGGGACCTATAACTTAGAAGGAAGGGAGAAGTAATATGGGAGACAACCATAAGTCTGTGTATCAGAGCTTCATCTTAGACTAAATCAGTAAAGGAGGAAGAAAAGTATAAATTTGTGTCTAGTGGGGAGAATTGTAATCATCGTGGAAGCCAGGCATATGCAGTGCAGCATTATTGTGTTCTAGTCCATCTGTACAGTGATCAGAGGGCCTGAGTCAGAGGACCAAAGTCTAAAAAGTGGTCTTAGGACACCATAAAATTTTTGTTTGGAAAATGTGAATATGTGGGATTCATCTGTCATGTTATAGAAAGACACATCTCCAGCCTCATAATCCAGGAATACCCGCACCCTACAGGGTTTTTCTTTTAGAGTAAGAGAAGTTTCTGGGGATGTGAGGCCCCAGTACTCCCCATCATAGAGCCTAATGGCCCAGAAACCATTCTGTGGTGACATTGTGACCCTCCCGTTCCTTGCTACATTATTCCTACAAACTCCCAGGTCCCAGGACTGTGTGTTATGAACCTCCACCTCCCAGAAGTATCTCCCTGAGCTGACATGCAGGTGACCAAGCACACAGGGAAGGGAGACAAATCTCTGTGAGCAGCTGGGAAGTTCCTGAGATGGTTCTTGCCAGGTAACTCTTCTCCCCTCTTCAGACAGGAAGAGGGCAGGATGGGCAGTGGCTGCATCCAGAGTCAGATTTACTGCAAAGACAAGAGATCATCAGGTTTCTGGCAGGGTCTCAGTAGGCTTAGGCCAGAATCTCCCTTCTATGAGGGTTCCTGTGGCCCTGGCAAGATCCAGTTCACCTTCCCACTGCACCCCCAACCCCCATCTTCCCTGGGACTACCCCACAAGAAGCTGGGTCTCTCTTGAATCATTACAGACTCACCAGTCTGGAACTCTTCTTTCCTCCAGTCTGCAAAAAGCAAATGAACATAAGTATCCACCATCAGACAGAGCTTCCTGTCTGTCAGGAAGTATTAAGTAATAAACTTAATTGAAAAATAACATAAACCAAAAAAGATAAGAAAAACCAACCTCTTTTCATATACTTGAACCTCTTTTTACAAGATGTTAAATTGTGTGTGACTTGAAGACCTGTGCCAACACTATGCTCTCCTCATTCAAAATCATATAGGAAAAATATTTGCTATCTATTTAGGATGTCTGAAAGGAAATAGAGGATATGATGGATCTGAAATAACTTATTGTTCACTTTAGATTCTTCAGATTTTAGTAGATGATAACCATTCTACCTTCACTCAAAACACAATGTTATAGGCAACTAAAAATAATAAAACTATTAAAATATAATGTTCTAAACCCATGATTTGTTAGAATAATGAGTAATCTACTGAATTCATAGAATAAAGCCTTGGAGTTTCCTTCATTTTCAGCAAAGCATTTTGCACACAGTAGGTATTCATTTAAAATATCTTTGATAATAGAATTTTCTTCATCAGAGTCCATGTTGCTCACCAGGATATACTGGTATTTCCCTCCATGCTGCAAAAGAACAAAATAGAAAAAACTTAACTTTTATTCTTGCATGTCTTCTTTCATTGTCTTTTTTGTTATATTAAAAGCAAATATAAGAAATATTTGTCTTTGTTCTATTTCTTCTACTGAATCCTTTGAACTTTCTCTTTTTATCCTATGTCCTCATATTCCAGTTCTTAAACATGGTGATACAATTATCAGGTGAAGGATAGACAGAAATAGAGAAAAAACAATGCTGGCAGGGATAGAAGCATGAAGGAAGGAGCATAGACGGAAGGAAGGAACAAACAAACGAAAGGGTAGACGAAGAATTACATGCTGAGTCATCATTCGTTGCTTCACTTCAGAGAGAATTTATTGAAAGCATTGATATTTATAAAGATAATGCTTCCAGTGCTGTTTTGCTTACACTAAGCATTTAAAAAAAAATATTTTTGCATTCTATCCCACTAGGGTAAGGGCAGAACCTAAGAAAAACAGAACAGTAAAGGTGTCTGAGAGATAATCATTACTCACCAGACTTGAATTGAGCCTTCTTCCTCTCTGAATGAAAATACAAAATCATGCATGTATATATAAACAGATGTTCTTAACATCATAAAGAAGATGCAAGTAACGCCATACATCTCTCAATATTTGTGTCAGAAGCTTGCTAAGTAATGTCCATTTCAAAAGCAAAGAAAGAAATGTGTAAGGTCCATTCCATCTGGAAACTTCACTATAATTTGAAAAATATAATCAGATATGAAGGACATGAAGATTTAATAATTCTTGTAGTGAGATACTAAAAATAAGGTAGAATTACTTTAGAAGATAGCCATAGAATTTACATATAAATTATCAGTGAAGTTTGAGTGACTGAAAAATGTATGTTTAAGACCCTGAAGGAAGAGTAATTTGTTAACTTAGCTATTAAATAGTTAAAATAAAAATGAATAAACAGTAATAATTTTGCTTGGATAGAAAAAATGATGCAAATTCATGTAAAAATACTTATATACTTTAGATCACTGGAGATTATGGTCAAGCAAAGTGTATCAAGATTACCTGATATTAGTATATGCAAACTGTTTGAAAGGTCAACAAAGGAAGAATTTATTCTACATCTTTGGAGTCTGAACACTATTCTTAATTTGAAAGAATGTAATATATAAAAAATGGGGACTCCATCTCAGAGCACATGAGAAAATCCTGAAGTTAAAATAAGCTTTCTATTGAATGGAAATAACCACATTCTTTTTTGCCTAATCCCTTTGAGCTTACCAAATTGTTTTTTTTCACCAACCTTATAATGAAGTCATGGTAATCACCAGGAAGATAAAATAAAAAGGAAAGAATAAAAGCTCAGTTCAGTTCATTTCAGTAGCTTAGTCATGTCCGACTCTTTGCTACTCCATGAATCACAGCAAGCCAGGCCTCCCTGTCCATCACCAACTCCTAGAGTCCACCCAAACCCATGTCCATCCTGTCAGTGATGCCATCCAGCCATCTCATCCTCTGTCGTCCCCTTCTCCTCCTGCCCCCAATCCTTCCAAGCATTAGGATCTTTTCCAGTGAGTAAGCTCTTTGTATGAGGTGGCCTAAGTATTGGAGTTTCAGCTTCAACATCAGTCCTTCCAATGAATACCCAGGACTGATCTCCTATAGTCCTGGATCTCCTTGCAGTCCAGGGGACTCTCAAGAGTCTTCTCCAACACCACAGTTCAAAGCATCAATTCTTCGGCGCCCAGCTTTCTTCACAGTCCAACACTCACATCCATACATGACCACTGGAAAAACCACAGCCTTGACTAGTCGGACGTTTGTTGGCAAAGTAAAGTCTCTGCTTTTAAATATGCTATCCAGGTTGGTCATAAGTTTCCTTCAATGGTAATCACCAGAAGATGAAATAAAAAGGAAAGAATAAAAGCTAGAGGAGGGAATTAAGATACATAATATAGGACGAGTTCATGAAGACAAAAAGACACTGGAGTAGGTAATACGAAATTCACAAGAAGGCAAAAGAAAGCGGTGGTGTGTAAGTGGTGAATGTCACAAGAGGAAAAATATATCTAAGAAATAAGTCTATTTTAAAAAGTCATAAAACTTACCAATTTCCTTCCTGAGTTGTTCTGAAACATATAATGGAAAACCTCATGTAAATTTCAAGGAAAACCAATACAGAATATAAAATAAGAGGAAAAATATATCTAGGAAATAAATATTTTTAAAAAGTCATAAAACTTAGCATTTTCTTTTGCAAATTGTTCTGAGAAATATAATGGAAAAACTCATGTCAATTTCAAGGAAAACCAATATAGAAAATAAAATAAGAGGAGAAATATATCTAGGAAAGAAATCTTTTAAAGAGACATAAACTTACCATTTTCTCTTGTGAGTTTCTCTGAGAAAATAATGGAAAAATCATGTCAATTTCAATGAAAACTTATATACAAAATAAAATAAGAGGAGAAATATATCTAGGAAATAAATCTTTTAAAAAATGTCATAAAACTTACCATTTTGTTTCTTGACTTGTTCTGAAAAATATAATGGAAAAACTCATGTAAATTTCAAGGAAAAGCAAAACAGAATTTAAAATATGAGGAAAAATATAACTAGTAAATAAATCTTTTAAAAAGAATCATAAATTTACCATTTTCTTTTGTGAATCGTTCTGAAAAGTATAATGGAAAAATGCATGTCAATTTCAAGGAAAACCAATATTGAAAATAAAGTAAGAGGAGAAATATATCTAGGAAAGAAATCTTTTAAAGAGTCATAAAACTTACCATTTTCTCCTGTGAGTTGCTCTGAGAAAATAATGGAAAAATCATGTCAATTTCAATGAAAACTTACATACACAATAAAATAAGAGGAGAAATATATCTAGGAAGTAAATCTTTTGAAAAATGCCATAAAAATTATCATTTTGTTTCTTGAGTTGTTCTGAAAAATATAATGGAAAAACTCACATCAATTTCAAGGAAAACCAATATGGGATACAAAATAAGCGGAAAAAATTAATCTAAGAAGTAAATCTTTTGTAAAAAGTCATAAAACTTACCATTGTCTCTCATGAGTTGTTCTGAAAAAATAATAGAAAAATCATGTCAATTTCAAGGAAAACTAATATAGAGAATAAAATAAGAGCAAAAATATATCTAGGAGTAAATCTTTATAAAAAAATCATAAAACTTCCCATATTTTTTTGTGAATTGTTCTGAAATTATAATGAAAAACTCATGTAAATTTCAAAGAAAATCAACACAGAACATAAGATAAGAGAAAAAATATATCTAGGAAATAAATCTTTTTTAAAAAGTCATAAAACTTACTATTTTCTTTCGTGCGTTGTTCTGAAAAATATAATGGAATAGCTCATGTCAATTTCAAGGAAAATTAATATAGGAAATAAAATAGGAGGAAAAATACACCTAGGATAAAGATCATATTAAAAGAGTCTCAGAACTTACCAATTTCCTTCTTGAGTTGTTCTGAAACATATAATGGAGAAAATCATGTAAATTTCAAGGAAAGCCAATACATAATATAAAATAAGGGGAAAAAAAATATCGGAAAGAAATCTTGTAAAAAAAGTCATAAAACTTACCATTGTCTTTTGTGAATTGTTCTGGAAAATATAATGGAAAAATCAATGTCAATTTCAAGAAAAATTAATATAGAAAATAAAACATGGAGAAATATATCTAGGAAATAATTCTTTATGAAAAAGTCATAAAACTTACCACGTTCTCTCCTGAGTTGTTCTGAGAAATATAATAGAAAAACTCATATGTCAATTTCAAGGAAAACCAATATAGAAAGTAAAATAAGAGGAAAAATATATCTAGGAAATTAATCTTTTAAAGAGTCATAAAACTTACCATTTTCTCCTGTGAGTAGTTCTGAGAAAATAATGGAAAAATCATGTCAATTTCAATGAACACTTATATACAAAAAAAATAAGAGGAGAAATGTATCTAGGAAATAAATCTTTTTAAAAAAGTCATAAAATTTACCATTTTCTTTCGTGCATTGTTCTGAAAAATATAATGGAACAACTCATGTCAATTTCAAGGAAAATTAATATAGAAAATAAAATAGGAGGAAAAATACACCCAGGATAAAGATTGTATTAAAAGAGTCACAAAACTTACCAATTTCCCTCTTGAGTTGTTCTGAAACATATAATGGAGGAACTCATGCCAATTTCAAGGAAAACCAATACAGAATATAAAATAAGAGGAAAAGTATATCTAAGAAATAAATCTTTTAGAAAGAGTCACAAAACTTACCATTTTCTTTTGTGAATTGTTCTGAGAAATATAATGGAGAAAATCATATCAATTTCAAGGAAAACCAGTACAGAATATAAAATAAGAGGAAAAGTATATCTAGGAAATAAATCTTTTAAAGAGTCATAAAACTTACCATTTTCGACTATGAGTTGTTCTGAGAAAATAATGGAAAAATCATGTCAATTTCAATGAACACTTATATACAAAAAAAATAAGAGGAGAAATATATCTAGGAAATAAATCTTTTGAAAAATGTCATAAAACTTACCAATTTCCTTCTTGAGTTGTTCTGAAACATATAATGGAAAAGCTCATGTAAATTTCAAGGAACACCAATACAGAATATAAAATAAGAGGAAAAATATATCTAGGAAATAAATATTTTTAAAAAGTAATAAAACTTAGCATTTTCTTTTGCAAATTGTTCTGAGAAATATAATGGAAAAACTCACGTCAATTTCAAGGAAAACCAATATAGAAAATAAAATAAGAGGAGAAATATATCTGAGAAAGAAATCTTTTAAAGAGTCATAAAACTTACCATTTTCTCCTGTGAGTAGTTCTGAGAATATAATGGAAAAATCATGTCAATTTCAATGAAAACTTACATACAAAATAAAATAAGAGGAGAAATATATCTAGGAAGTAAATCTTTTGAAAAATGCCATAAAAATTACCATTTTGTTTCTTGAGTTGTTCTGAAAAATATAATGGAAAAACTCATGTAAATTTCAAGGAAAAACAAAACAGAATTTAAAGTATGAAGAAAAATATAACTAGTAAATAAATCTTTTAAAAAGAATCATTAATTTACCATTTTCTTTTGTGCATTGTTCTGAAAAATATAATGGAACAACTCATGTCAATTTCAAGGAAAATTAATATAGAAAATAAAATAGGAGGAAAAATACACCTAGGATAAAGATCATATTAAAAGAGTCACAAAACTTACCAATGTCCTTCTTGAGTTGTTCTGAAACATATAATGGAGAAACTCATGTCAATTTCAAGGAAAACCAATACAGAATATAAAATAAGAGGAAAAGTATATCTAAGAAATAAATCTTTTAGAAAGAGTCACAAACTTACCATTTTCTTTTGTGAATTGTTCTGAGAAATATAATAGAAAAACTCATATGTCAATTTCAAGGAAAACCAATATAGACAATAAAATAAGAGGAGAAATATATCTAGGAAATTAATCTTTTAAAGACTCATAAAACTTACCATTTTCTCCTGTGAGTTGTTCTGAGAAAATAGTGGAAAAAATCATGTCAATTTCAATGAACATTTAGATACAAAAAAAATAAGAAGAGAAATATATCTAGGAAATATATTCTTTTTTAAAAAGTCATAAAACTTACCATTTTCTTTCGTGCGTTGCACTGAAAAATATAATGGAACAACTCAAGTCAATTTCAAGGAAAATTAATATAGAAAATAAAATAGGAGGAAAAATACACCTAGGATAAAGATCATATTAAAGAAGTCACAAAACTTACCAATTTCCTTCTTGAGTTGCTCTGAAACATATAATGGAGAAACTCATGTCAAATTCAAGGAAAACCAATACAGAATATAAAATAAGAGGAAAAGTATATCTAAGAAATAAATCTTTTAAAAAGAGTCACAAAACTTACCATTTTCTTTTGTGAATTGTTCTGAGAAATATAATAGAAAAACTCATATGTCAATTTCAAGGAAAACCAATATAGAAAATAAAATAAGAGGAGAAATATATCTAGGATATAAATCTTTTAAAGAGTCATAAAACTTACCATTTTCTCCCATGAGTTGTTCTGAGAAAATAGTGGAAAAAATCATGTCAATTTCAATGAACACTTATATACAAAAAAAATAAGAGGACAAATATATCTAGGAAATAAATCTTTTTTAAAAAGTCATAAGACTTACCATTTTCTTTCGTGCGTTGTTCTGAAAAATATAATGGAACAACTCATGGCAATTTCAAGGAAAATTAATATAGAAAATAAAATAGGAGGAAAAATACACCCAGGGTAAAAATCGTATTAAAAGAGTCACAAAACTTACCAATTTCCTTCTTGACTTGTTCTGAAACATATAATGGAGAAACTCGTGTCAAATTCAAGGAAAACCAATACAGAATATAAAATAAGAGGAAAAGTATATCTAAGAAATAAATCTTTTAAAAGGAGTCACAAAACTTACCATTTTCTTTTGTGAATTGTTCTGAGAAATATAATGGAAAAACTCATATGTCAATTTCAAGGAAAACCAATATAGAAAATAAAATAAGAGGAGAAATATATCTAGGAAATTAATCTTTTAAAGAGTCATAAAACTTACCATTTTCTCCTGTGAGTTGTTCTGAGAAAATAGTGGAAAAAATCATGTCAATTTCAATGAACACATATACAAAAAAAATAAGAGGACAAATATATCTAGGAAATAAATCTTTTATAAAAAGTCATAAAACTTACTATTTTCTTTCGTGTGTTGTTCTGAAAAATATAATGGAACAACTCATGGCAATTTCAAGGAAAATTAATATAGAAAATAAAATAGGAGGAAAAATACACCTAGGATAAAGATCACATTAAAAGAGTCACAAAACTTACCAATTTCCTTCTTGAGTTGTTCTGAAACATATAATGGAGGAACTCATGTCAAATTCAAGGAAAACCAATACAGAATACAAAATAAGAGGAAAAAATATATAGGAAATAAATCTTGTAAAAAAAGTCATAAAACTTACCATTGTCTTTTGTGAATTGATCTGGAAAATATAATGGAAAAACTCATATGTCAATTTCAAGGAAAACCAATATAGAAAATAAAACATGGAGAAATATATCTAGGAAATACATCTTTTTGAAAAAGTCATAAAACTTATCACGTTCTCTCCTGAGTTGTTCTGAGAAATATAATAGAAAAACTCATATGTCAATTTCAAGGAAAACCAATATAGACAATAAAATAAGAGGAGAAATATATCTAGGAAATTAATCTTTTAAAGAGTCATAAAACTTACCATTTTCTCCTGTGAGTTGTTCTGAGAAAATAATGGAATAATCATGTCAATTTCAATGAACACTTATATACAAAAAAAATAAGAGGAGAAATATATCTAGGAAATAAATCTTTTTTAAAAAGTCATAAAACTTACCATTTTCTTTCGTGCATTGTTCTGAAAAACATAATGGAACAACTCATGTCAATTTCAAGGAAAATTAATATAGAAAGTAAAATAGGAGGAAAATACACCTAGGATAAACATCGTATTAAAAAAGTCACAAAGCTTACCAATTTCCTTCTTGAGTTGTTCTGAAACATATAATGGAGAAACTCATGTCAATTTCAAGGAAAACCAAAACAGAATATAAAATAAGAGGAAAAGTATATCTAAGAAATAAATCTTTCAAAAAGAGCCACAAAACTTACCATTTTCTTTTGTGAATTGTTCTGAGAAATATAATAGAAAAACTCATAAGTCAATTTCAAGGAAAACCAATACAGAATATAAAATAAGAGGAAAAGTATATCTAGGATATAAATATTTTAAAGAGTCATAAAACTTACCATTGTCTCCTGTGAGTTGTTCTAAGAAAATAGTGGAAAAATCATGTCAATTTCAATGAACAGTTATATACAAAAAAAATAAGAGGAGAAATATATCTAGGAAATAAATCTTTTTTAAATAGTCATAAGACTTACCATTTTCTTTAGTGCATTGTTCTGAAAAATATAATGGAACAACTCATGGCAATTTCAAGGAAAATTAATATAGAAAATAAAATAGGAGGAAAAATACACCCAGGATAAAGATCGTATTAAAACACTCACAAAACTTACCAATTTCCTTCTTGAGTTGCTCTGAAACATATAATGGAGAAACTCATGTCAATTTCAAGGAAAACCAATACAGAATATAAAATAAGAGAAGTATATCTAGGATATATATCTTTTAAAGAGTCATAAAACTTACCATTTTCTCCTCTGAGTTGTTCTGAGAAAATAGTGGAAAAAATCATGTCAATTTCAATGAACACTTATATACAAAAAAAAAATAAGAAGAGAAATATATCTAGGAAATAAATCCTTTTCAAAAAGTCATAAAACTTACCATTTTCTTTTGTGCGTTGTTCTGAAAAATATAATGGAACAACTCATGTCAAATTCAAGGAAAATTAGTGTAGAAAATAAAATAGGAGGAAAAATACACCTAGGATAAAGATCGTATTAAAAGAGTCACAAAACTTACCAATGTCCTTCTTGAGCTGTTCTGAAACATATAATGGAGAAACTCATGTCAATTTCAAGGAAAACCAATACAGAATATAAAATAAGAGGAAAAGTATATCTAGGATATAAATCTTTTAAAGAGTCATAAAACTTACCATTTTCTCCTGTGAGTTGTTCTGAGAAAATAGTGGAAAAAATCATGTCAATTTCAATGAACACTTATATACAAAAAAAATAAGAGGACAAATATATCTAGGAAATAAATCTTTTTTAAAAAGTCATAAAACTTACCATTTTCTTTCGTGTGTTGTTCTGAAAAATATAATGGAACAACTCATGTCAATTTCACGGAAAACCAATACAGAAAATAAAATAAGAGGAGAAATATATCTAGGAAATAAATCTTTTATAGAGCCACAAAACTTACCATTGTCTTTTGTGAATTGTTCTGAAAAGTATGGAAAAACCAATGTCAATTTCAAGGAAAACCAATAAAGAAATAAACTAAGAGGAGAAATATATCTAGGAAATAAATCTTTTGAAAAATGCCATAAAACTTACCATTTTGCTTCTTGGGTTGTTCTGAAAAATATAACGGAAAATCTCGTGTAAAGTTCAAGGAAAAACAAAACAGAATTTAAAATACGAAGAAAAATATATCTAAGAAATAAATCTTTTAAAAAGAATCATAAATTTACCATTTTCTTTTGTTAATCGTTCTGAAAAATATAATGGAAAAATGCATGTCAATTTCAAGGAAAACCAATATAGACAATAAAATAAGAGGAGAAATATATCTAGGAAAGAAATCTTTTAAAAAGAGTCATAAAACTTACCATTTTCTCTCATGGGTTGTGCTGAAAAATATAATGGAAAAGCTCACATCAATTTCAAGGAAAACCAATATGGGATACAAAATAAGCGGAAAAAATTAATCTAAGAAGTAAATCTTTTTTAAAAAGTCATAAAACTTACCATTGTCTCTCATGAGTTGTTCTGAAAAAATAATAGAAAAATCATGTCAATTTCAAGGAAAACTAATATAGAGAATAAAATAAGAGCAAAAATATGTCTAGGAAGTAAATATTTATAAAAAAATCATAAATCTTCCCATATTCTTTTGTGAATTGTTCTGAAATTATAATGGAAAAACTCATGTAAATTTCAAAGAAAACCGATACAGAGTATAAAATAAGAGCAAAAGTATAGCTAGGAAATAAATCTTTTAAAAAATTCATAAAACTTACCTTTTTCTTTTGTGAATTGCTCTGAGAAATGTAATGGAAAATCTCATGTCAATTTCAAGGAAAACCAATAACAGAAAACAAAATTAAAGGAAAAATATATCTAGGAAATAAATCTTTTTTAAAAAAGTGATGAAACTTACCATTTTCCTTCTTGAGTTGTTCTGAAAAATATAATGGAAAAACATGTAAATTGCAAGGAAAAACAATATAATTTATGAAAGTGAAATTAAAATCCCCTGATCAGTGAATAGATAAGATGTATGTAATTAGAAAAAACCAAAGAAACAAAAAGTCCTGAAAAATACCAAGGACACAATATTTTCATCTTGGGAAGAATGGAAGATTTGTTCTTGCAGAGAAAAAAATCTTACCTGATGCTTTGGTATGCAATGAATATTGCTCACCATGAAGCCATCAGAACCCGTGAGGAGATTCAGAATGGAGAAAAACAGTATACTGGCCCAGTATTTATGATGCATATCAAAGGAATAATTTCAGTGAGCCCAGACACTTGTATCTTACCAGACGTAGAAAGGCATTAACCTCATGAACTTGAGATGCCTGTTTTGTTTCTTTTTTAAAATTATTCTCAGAGGTAATCTTGATGTGTTCCTACTACAGTTTACCCCCAGTAAAAACTCCAAGATAGCTTGAGTCCTTTCTTACCTCTCTGGAAGAGTTCCTCAGAACTCTGTGAGATCCTGTCTCCCAGGTTGTAGTCCTGAGTAAGTTCCCCAGATAAAACATAGCTTGAAACTTTTAGCTTGTGCATTTGTTTTTCAGTCAAAAATTTTGGTTTGGTGACCAACAAAGGAACCAAAAACATACTTTTACCCTTCACCTGAACTCCATGACATCTCAGAACTTATTACTGGACACTTCATTGCACTCCAGAGAGAAGAAACCCAGGTCCACCCACCAGAACACCGATACAACTTCCCTAACCAGAAAACCTTCACAAGTCACCTGTCCAACTCCACCCACAGCAGGGAACCTCCGCAATAAAGAAAAACCACCAACTGTCAGAATACAGAAAGGCCACACCAAATACAGCAATATAAACAAGATGAAAAGGCAGAGAAATACCTAGAAGGTAAAGGAACAGGATACATGCCCACCAAACCAAACAAAAGAGGAAGAGATAGGGAATCTACCTGATAAAGAATTTCAAATACTGATAGTGAAAATGATCCAAAATCTTGAAAGATAATTGGAGTTACAGATATATAGCCTGGAGACAAGGATTGAGAAGATGCAAGAAAGGTTTAACAAAAACCTAGGTGAAATAAAAAAGAGTCAGTATATAATGAATAATACAATAAATGAGATAAAAAATGCGCTGGAGGGAACCAACAGTAGAATAATGGAGGCAGAAGATAGGATAAGTGAGGTAGAAGATAGAATGGTAGAAATAAATGAAGCAGAGAGGGAAAAAGAAAAAAAGAATGAAAAGAAATGAGGACCACCTCAGAGACCTCTGGGACAATGTTAAATGCCCCAACATTATAATCATAGGAGTCCCAGAAGAAGAGGACAAAAAGAAAGACCATGAGAAAATACTTGAGGAGATAATAGTTGAAAACTTCCCTAAAATGGGGAAGGAAATAATCACCCAAGTCCAAGAAACCCAGAGAGTCCCAAACAGGATAAACCCAAGGTGAAACACCCCAAGATACATATTAATCAAATTAACAAAGGGCAAACACAAAAAGCAAACATTAAAAGCAGCGAGGGAGAAAAAACAAATAACACACAAGGGGATGCCCATGAGGATAACAGCTGATGTTTCAACAGAAACTCTTCAGGCCAGAAGGGAATGGCAGGACATACTTAAAGTGATGAAGGAAAATAACCTACAGCATAGATTACTGTACCCAGCAAGGATCACATTCAAATATGGAGGAGAAATCAAAAGCTTTACAGACAGGCAAAAGCTGAGAGAATTCAGCACCACGAAACCAGCTATCCAACAGATGCTAAAGGATCTTTTCTAGACAGGAAACACAGAAAGGGTGTATAAACTCAAACCCAAAACAATAAAGAAAATGGCAACAAGATCATACTGATCAATAATTACTTTAAATGTAAATGGGTCGAATGTCCCAACCAAAATACAAAGACTTGCTGAATGGATACAAAAACAAGACCTGTATATATGCTGTCTACAAGAGAGTCACCTCAAAACAAGGGATGCATACAGACTGAAAGTGAAGGGCTGGAAAAATATATGGAGACCAAATAGAGACCAAAAGAAAGCAGGAGTAGCAATACTCATATCAGATAAAATAGACCTTAAAACAAAGGCTGTGAAAAGAGACAAAGAAGGACACTACATCATGATCAAAGGATCAATCCAAGAAGATATAAGAATCATAAATATACATGCACCCAAAATAGGAGCACAACAATATGTAAGACAAATGCTAACAAGTATGAAAGGGGAAATTAATAATGACACAATAGTAGTGGGAGTCTTTAATACTCAACTCACACCTATGGATAGATCAACTAAACAGACAATTAACAAGGAAACACAAACTTGAAATGATACAGTATACCAGTTAGACCTAATTGATATCTATAGGACATTTCACTGCAAAACAATGAATTTCACCTTTTTCTCAAATGCACACGGAACCTTCTCCAGGATAGATCACATCTTGGGTCATAAATCTAGCCTTGATAAATTAAAAAAAGTTGAAATCATTCCAAATATCTTTTCTGACCACAATGCAGTAAGATTAGATGTCAATTACAGGAGAAAAACTATTAAAAATTCCAACATATGGAGGCTGAACAACACTTTGCTGAATAACCAGCAAATCATAGAAGAAATAAACAAAGGAATCAAAATATGCATAGAAATGAATGAAAATGAAAACACAACAACCCAAACCTATGGGACACTATAAAAGCAGTGCTAAGGGGGAGGTGCATAGCTATAAAGGCTTACCTCAAGAAACAAGAAAAAAGTCAAATAAATTACCTAACTCTACACCCAAAGCAACTGGAAAAGGAAGAAATGAAGAACCCCAGGGTTAGTAGAAGGAAAGAAATCTTTAAAATTAGGGCAGAAATAAATGCAAAAGAAGCAAAAGAGACCATAGCAAAAATCAACAAAACCAAAAACTTGTTCTTTGAGAAGGTAAATAAAATTAGCCAGACTCAAGGTAAATAAAATTAGCCAGACTCATCAAGAAACAAAGAGATATTTTCTTAGATCAGTTTCCTAAGACAAATAAATAAGGATTTTAACAAGAAGTATGTACAATTAAGAGCACAGTTGTTTAGTTGCTAAGTCGTGCCTGACTCTTTTGTGATCCCATGGACTGTAGCCCACTAGTCTCCTCTGCCCATGAGATTTTCCAGGCAAGACTACTGAAGTGTGTTGCCATTTCCTTCTGCATGGGATTGTCTCAACTCAGGGATCGAACACATTTCTCCTAATTGGTAGTCGGATTCTTTCATGCTGATCACAAGAGTAGCTCCAGAAGGAAATAAAAGTAAAAATAAACAAATAGATGCATGGATGTTCAGTTGCTCAGTCATGTCTGACTCTTTGTGACCTCATAGGCTATAGCCTGCCAGTCTCCTCTTTTCATAGGATTACCCAAGCAATAATACTGGTGTGGGTTGCCATTTCCTCCTCCAAGGGATCTTCCTGACCCAGGGATCCAACCCTCGTCTCCCTAATCAAAATTATAAGCTTTTGCACAGCAAAGGAAACTGTAAACATGATGAAAAGACAACCTACAGACTGGGAGAAAATATTTGCAAATGAAGCAACCTACAAGGGTTTAATTTTCCAAATATACAAACAACTCATACCGTTGAATATTTGAAAAAAACAAACAATATAATCAAATTCCTAATTTGCACTCTATTACAAATGTATGTCTCTTCTATATATCTGTCAAATATCAGTAGTCATCTAGCAGTTGACCTTATACACATGAAATTCATTCTCTGACATTTTTATTTCTAATAGATGCACTAAATTATGATGGTTTAAAAAGATCATCTATAGTGCTAATAGGTGTCAGAATAGTGGTTCTCTGTGGATAAGGGTGTTGTAACTGGAAGGTGCAAGAAGGAGGCTTTTTGTGTGTGTTGATGTTCTATTCCTGATCTCATTGTTGGTGACACAGGTGTTCATTTTGTGACAAACCAATAATATGCACACTTATGATTGTTGGACATTACTGTCTCTTGATCTCAGATATACAATCTCCAGAATTATAAAACAACTAATTTCTGTTACTTAACCTATCCAATTTGTTATGGAAGCTTTAACAAACTAATAAGCAAATCTTCATAAATAAGCTCTGAAAGGAGGAAGATGTGCTCAGTTGTGTCTGACTCGTTGCGACCTCAGGGACTGTAGCCCGACAGACTCCTCTGTCCATGGAATTCTCTAGGCAAGGCTACTGGAGGGGGTTGCCATTCCCTTCTCCAGGAGATCCTCCCACCCCAGGGATCGAACCCCGGCCACCTGTGTCTCCTACGTTGGCACACAAATTCTTTATCACTAGCACCAAGTTATAGTTTATAACATTATCTTATTTTTATGCTTAAGTAATTTAATTATTTCTATTGGGGGGATTAATATTTCAATCTTACCTGAGTGTCCTCGGCAAAAACCTGAAAGGGAAGGGAATCTTTCATTAGGCCTCTTAGACTGATGGGGAATTGAGAGCAGAAGCATAATATTAAATCAATGTTATAAAAAGTCAAAATGTTATAGTTTTCTTTTATATGATTCTATAGTTGTTTAATAATTTTCAGAAAAACTATTTTTAGTCATTATCATGTGTGTAAAGCTTTTAAATCCTACTGTTTTCAATTCTTTTAGCTATTCAAAAATATATTCATTAATAGTTATATTATGTAAGGCTTGATATTTTATGGGCCTTGGCCAAATTTACATGAAATTTAATTAGAATATCCTATAAACTTGAGAAAAGAATTATTATGGAATAAATGAGATTTATAAGTATGAATGCAAGGTTCTCATAAAAAATTTAGTTAACCTTATATGACAATATATGAGGAAATTTTACATCTTGAACAAGTAAGTTTTGATCAGAATAAGAATAATTTAAAAATGAGAAAATATGATAAGGTATATTTCCAAAATAATTTCTTCCTCATTATTTAGTACCAAAGCCTCAGGTTTTTTTCCCATATCATTTCTTCACAAAATTATTTTCTTTGTTTAAAAAGTATATAAAATCCTGCTTTGATGATTTCTTAGTTTTTACATCTATGAGACCTCTGAATGGGCAAAATTAATTTATTTATTCTGCTAATCTACCTGTGTCAACTTAATTATTAGACCAACTAAAAGACAAAAGGAGAGTGAGGGAATTTGTTTCCTTCCCCGAGAATCTCTTTTTTTTTTCCAAATAATGCAGGGCAAAATTGATATTACTCTTTCCTTATTTTCATTTTCCCAATCATTTCATTGGGCTTTGTCATAATTTATTTCATTGCACTTTTTATATCTTACCCCGTTCTTTGTTTCTTTTTATGCAACAGAAAAATGAAATTATCATTATTATTATGAAAATTATTCCAATTACTCCATTTTCAATTAATGTTGTATCTTTCCATGAAAATTTTTCTGAAAAAAAAAATAGACATGTGCAGTTAGATTCAATATTCATTTTTTGCCCCCTTTCATCCCCAAAGAATCCACTTTCATTTTTCTTCTCCCATCTGGAGGAGTTTAAGAGTTGTCTCTTTGTTCGAAAAAACAAAAACATGTATTTTAACATCAGCTGTGTTTGGCCAATGAGTGGTTGGTTAATTTAATTTAGCCATAGAGAACCGAATTAGGAAAGAATACTTGCAGAGACTTTTTATGGCACCCAATCAAAACAGCAAAAGGAAACAGAATTTAAAATTTGTGGAGAGTAAAGCACAAAAACTACAAAACATCTCCATATACCGTTGAGAATGATGCAGAAGTATATTTTGTGACAGAAAGAATAATGGTCTTTTAAAAATTCCCACATACTAATTGATCCTTGGAGTCTGAGAGTTTGTTATCTTACATAGCAAAAGGGCCTCTGCAAATGTGATTAAGCTAAAGACATCCAGATGGGGAGGTTATTTTTGATTCTGTTGGTGAGTCAAATGCAATCACAAGGATCAAGTGAAAGATGGAGGTGGAATGTCCGAATCAGAAGAGGTGTGAAGAAAAAAGAAGGCAATGTGTGGAAGAAAGGTACACTTAAAAATTGTGTAGGCTTCAAACTGAGAGACAGATTTGAATATATTTATATGCCTTCTCAGGTGAGACAGTGGTAAGGAATCCACCTGCCAATGCAGGAGATGCGAGTTAGATCCCAGGGCCAGGAAGATTCCCGGGAGTAGGAAATGGCAACCCACTCCAGTATTCTTGCCTGGAAAATTCCAGGGACAGAGGAGCCTGGCAGGCTACAGTCCATGGGGACACAGAGAGCTGGACATGATTGAGCACATGCAAGCTTCAATCTGAGAGATAAATTTTTCCAGGTGGCTCTAGTGGTAAAGAACCTGCCTGCCAATGCAGGAGACATGAGAGATGTGGGTTTGAACCAAGGGTGGGGAAGATTCCCTGGAGGAGGAGATGGCAACCCACTCCAGTATTCTTGCCTGGAGAATCCCATGGACAGAGGAGCCTGGCGGGCTACAGTCCATGGGGTCTTAAACAGTTAGACATGACTGAAGCGACTTAGTAATATGCCTAGGATCATAATATGCCTAGGATCATGTCTTCTTAAGTTTCTTTCATTAATACATTGTAGTTTTCTGTATATAGATTTTTTATCTCCTTGGTTAAATATATAGGATTGTTTTCTTGATTTTGTCTTTCAATATTTTGCTGTTATTGTAAATAAATGATTTTTGTGGTTTTCTATCTTGAAAATTTATATAATTTGTTTATGAGTCCTAGAAGATTTCTTGTGAAGTCTATGGTTTTCTACATGTAGAATATGCAATTTGGGAATAGAAATAATTTTACTTTTCCATTGTGACTGGATAGCTTTAGCTTTTTCATGTGTAATTGCTCTTGCTGGTACCTTCATTACTATGTTGAATAAAAGGGAGAGAGTGGGCATGCTTGCCTTTTTCAGGATCTTTAAGAAGAAGCTTTTCCCCCTTAATTATAATGCTAGCTGTGGGCTCTTCACATATCGCCTTTATTGTGTTTAGTTCCTTCTCACTCTATTTTGTTTGGAATTTTTCTATTTTTAAAAGTCTGAATGGAAGTGGAATTTTGTCAAATGCTTTTTCTGCATCAATTGAGATGATCTTTTTGTTTTAAATATTGCATTCTGTTATGTTGTATCACATTGTTTGATCTGTGTATGTAGAACCAACCTTGTATCCCAGGGGTAAATCCCATTTGGTCATAGTGTATAATTTTTTGATGTGCTAGCATTTGACTGAGGCTTATTACATCTATGTCTAAGGAGTACTAAGAGGGAAGTTTATAGTTATAAAAGAAAGTGAAAGTGTTAGTCGCTCAGTTGTGTCCAACTCTTTGCAACCCCATAGATTGTAGCCCGTCAGGCTCTTCTTGTCCTTGGGATTCTCAAGGCAAGGATACTGGAGTGGGTTGCTGTTCCCTTCTCCAGGGGATTTTCCTGACCCAGGGATCAAACCCTGGTCATCTACCTTGCAGGCAGATAAAATAGAAAGAAAATGAAAGTGTTAGTCACTCAGTCAATAGTTAAAAAAGACTACACTAAAAATATCTCCAAAATTAAAAAAAAAACACAAATAAATTTAATGTCATACCTCAAGGAACTATGGAGAAGGAAATTTCAACCCACTCCAGTATTCTTGCCTGGAGAATCCCATGGACAGAGGAGCCTGGTGGGCCACGGTCCATGGGGTCACAAAGAGTCTGACATGACTGAAGTGACTTAGCACAGCAAGGAAATATAAAAAGAATAAACTGAACTCAAAGTTAGCAAAAGGAAGGAAATAGTAAGGTTCAGAGCAGAAAACAAGAACAACGAAAAAAATTAACAAAACAACGAGTGAGATTTTAAATAAAGATAAAATTTGCAAGCACTTAGCCAGACCCTGATAGCTCAGTTGGTAAAGAATCTGTTTGCAATGCAGGAGACCCTAGTTTGATTCTTGTGTTGGGAAGATCCACTGGAGAAGGGATAGGCTTCCCACTCCAGTGTTCTTGGGCTTCTTTGTGGCTCAGCTGGTAAAGAATCCACCTGGGATATGGGAAACCTGTGTTGGATCCCCTGGTTGGGAAGATCCCCTGGAGAAGGGAAAGGCTAACTCCCATATTCTGGCCTGGAGAATTCCCTTGGGTCACAAAGAGTTAGACATGACTAAGTCACTTTCACTGGCACTTTCTTTCACTTAGTTAGACAAAGAAATTAAAAAAAGACTCCAATAAATAAAATAAAAAATGAGTGAGGAGACATTAAACATGATGCCTGAGAAATTTTTTAAAAAGGATACTAAGGCCTGTTCCTCCTCTGTATATTTTCTTTGGAAAAAACGTCTTCTATTCAGTTCTTCTGCCCTTTCATAAATCAGTTTTTTTTTCTATTGATTTATATGAACTGCTCATATATTTTGAATATTAACCCATTTTGGTCATATCATTTGCATATATTTTCATCCATTCAGTAGGTTGTCTTTGTTTATTTTTCTTTTGTTTCCCTTGCTTGAGGAGAAAGTTCTAAAAAAAATATTGCTAAGACATGTCAAAGAGTGTACTGTCTATGTATTCTTCTGGAGTTTTATGGTTTCTGGTCTTACATTAAGGTCTTTAATCTGTTTGGAATTTATTTTGTATATAGTGTGAGAAAATGTTCTAATTTCATTCTTTCATATGCAGTTGTCCAGTTTTCCCAGCACCAAACTTTCAGCTATAAGATGAATAATTGCTAAATAATAAACAACATGACAGAGGTAATTAACAGTGCTTTACATTATAGATGAACATTGTTAAGGGAATAAATCTTAAGATTTCTCATCACAAGAAAATTTTTTCTATTTTATGAATATGTATTTATATGAGGTGAGGATGTTCATTAAAATTCTTGTGATAATCATTTCATGATAAATGAAAGGCAAAGATGCCTTATGCCTTAAACTTATATAGTTCTGTTACATCTTAAACTTGAAAGAAAAAAATTACTGTGTATTTAAAAAAGAATTTGTACAGATTAGTCCTAATTCTGCCTGAGTAATACCCTCAGTTGACTATTGATCAAGCTAGTTGTTCATTATGTATTTGAAAGTAAAATAATTGCTACACTTCACAAAGCTTTCCTTTCCCTAAATCTTTTATTTATTTATTCATTCTTTCGCCATTAAAGTTTGTGGACCCTGCAGATTCTGGAAAATATAATCTGATGTCTTTAGCATTGTTGATCCCTGAGTTAATACAGATTTTATGTGACCACTGAGTCATGAAATGATAGAGTGAGTTTACCAGATATGGTCCATGGAAATTGCTTTCTTCAGATACATTAAAACACTGTTCATATCTTTTCTTGGCACCATTCAGAAGCCTAGTGTTATAAATATTCAGATCTATGACTTCACTCATTTTTTAAACTTACCATTTCCTCCAGGCTTCTGAGAGATGCCTTGGTAAAACAAAGCTGGCATGATGATTAGAAGAGCAGTTGAGTTGATACTGAATAATTTAATCAAAATGTAAGATGTGAAAATGGAATCCCAGTGATCTCTTAGTTGGTTTCTATATAGAAAACAGTGTTTTTCTTTGCTTCTTTCCTGTAAACAAACAAAAATCACAACTCAGGTCTGTTTTCCTAAGGAAAACATCATTACCTGGGAGTCAAGGGAAGATTGCTGTCTGGGTTGGGCCACGGTGGGAATTCAAGAAGTTGGGATGAGGAGGAGCTCCTCTCCTGGGTCCTGCGCTGTGAGTGAGGTAACTTCATCTGACAGCACCAGCACAGGGGAGTGAGGGAAGCTCTGCCTGACCACAGACCTGCCATCGTTCTCATCTTCCTTCCAAAAGGAGGTATAAGAAGCTGGAAGAGGTAGGAAAGATTGCAAACCTTTAGAAGAAGGTTTGCCTGAATGAGATCTTGCATTGGTTTTGGATGAGTGATTGAGTTGAAGTGAGGGAGTGCAGGTGAAAAGAGATTCACCTTGTTCTCATGTGACACAGAATAAATGCCTCTGCTGAATAGACAGTGAAGGAAAGAAAACCAAGGGATGTAAAGATAATGTAAGGAACATGCAGTGGATTCAGAACCAACTAGGATAGAACTAGATAAATTCAGGACCAGAGGGAGCAAGATAAAAGCCTAATATCTAAGGTTGGAGGGGATTACAGTTTTTCTAGAAGAATCCTTAAGGCTTTTCTACTAGAACAAAGATGGACAAATCATGAGAGTTGAAGATGCTAAAATTATTTTTCTTAGATTCTCTGCTTCTCTATTGACCTTTGTCAGATCCTTTACACAAAGACACACACACACACACTCTCTCTTTCTCTCTTTAACACTGCCCTTCTTCTACCTGATATGTTTCTTTTTACACTTACCTGGCTTAATCGCCAACAGAAAATATCAGTTTCTTAGCATATACTGGACATCTCTCTTCTCCTATGAAGCCTCCTTTGAAATACTGAAGCCCTAGAAGCATCAGTTAGACCACTCACTTGTTTCCCTTCTATGTACTCCAACCAACAGGGACATAAGTGTAGCACAAGGAAAGGAAATAGCAGGGAGGGGACTTTAGACTGCACTCTGCTCTTCTCCATTCATGTGACCATAATAAAAACCTCACATGAAAATAAAGCCAAGTACTTAATTCAGATATATATATGTGCTCATATGAACACATATACAGACTGCTTTTTCTCCTGCTTTTATTCCTTTTATTAATATTTTAAAGATAATTGCATATAGTAGAGACTTAAATGATACATTCTCACAACAGCTTCCTAGATTTATGTATTTACCTAGATCAGAGGGAGGAATGCATATATATGTTACCTCTACAAGTTTTTGCAGTCTTAGTCTTATCTATCCTACAGTTTATGGAAAATCTACCGAGAATGTTGAGAATAGCTGATTTCTACATCTCCAACCCCATAAATATTTCTAGCCCATTCATTCAAAAAGTTGCTGCAGATATTTCCAATCATCAAGAGTTTATTTTCTCCAGGATATTCCCATGAATTATGTATTATCAGCACATAAAATTAAATTAGTACTCTAATGATTACTCTAGGCAAGAACACAGGGATCATCTACCTTTCATGTGTTGTTGGAATGTGTGCATTCAGTCTAATCAATTAGGACAATAACTAATCCTAGAGATCATGAGCTGAATTTACAAGGTGTCTCCTGGTTTCTTGCCTTTGATCCCTGATAGACGAGTGTAACTGACTCTCAAGGTTCTCAGGTCCCACACTGATGTCAACATGATGTATTTCTTTGGCCTTGGAGGTGTTAACACCTGGTCTGAGAATGTTGTACAAGGTTCTGTCTCTCACATGGTGATTTGGGTGACTTAGTGCAACAAATTCTCAAACCTATCCCCTCCCGCTGTTCAACTAGAGAAAATATGCACACAGAAACCTTTGTAGATGAGAAATGCTGAATGATGCTATTTGGAGGATGTTCATTTAGATTAATGGAGCAGATTAAGAAGAGATTTCAGTGATCTTGTTTCCCCCCCAAAGTTTGCTGATTTTCTCATCTCTTTTTGCTGTTTAAGAACTCTCTTCTGAGTGTAATAAGTGCCTGTCTCTCTTTCTCTGTCTTTTTTCTTCCATTTTGGTATATTGTTTATCTTTAAACATTTTACTTTAGATAATGAGAAATCAAGTCTTACAAGATTTTCTTGCCTACATGAGAATGATTGCAATAATAACTTAGCCACAATTGATGAGTTAGCAAAGATAACAGGGCTGTATATGGTTGACCTTTGTCCACAAGGGAGGGGAGAGATAATAGTTTTATTGCTGGGACAGTAACTTGATAAGAAACTTTATATGTGCTTCATTTTCAAAACTGAGAAAATCTTCCAGGTTCAAAAACATATTGGGACACTTCAGAGGCAAAATCCTGACAGAAATGGTGGCCAAGAGCAATTAGAGAAAAGGAGATTTGAAAAGATTTTAACAATCAAATATAATACAGGTCAAAGGAGTTTTTGAGAAAGACAAGAGCAAATATCTGGAGGGAGCTGACAGAATCTTGGAAGATTATTTCTATATCAAGATATAATGATGGCTGTGAAGGTTGTTGGTACTGCATATATAGGGGATGACTCTGGGCTCAGCCTAGGGGTTGTAATAATTAGATAATTATTAGTATAATGATAATTATTATTATAATGTAATAAAGTAATTAGATACAAATCTCATGGGACTTGGCAGTGTTTGAGCTCCCCTCTTGAAAGAGCCAAATGGTGACAAAACAGAAACACAACTAAGTAAGAGGCAAAAATGCAACTGGACCACTTTCATGATTTACCTGTACAGACAATTCCAGTTTCTCACACTTGTTCATTGTCCTAAGCACTTAGAGATGCCCCGTTTCCCAGAGCCTGCTGTTCTCTCTGCTCTCATCATATTTCTCCCAGTCTTTGAGAGTCTTGGCCTCCAGAAGCATTCACTCTCCATGGAATCTAACCTCATGTAGATTACTTTAGTCAGTTTATAACTGTAGCCTAACTGTCTATTTTGGCTTCCCTGTTGACTCAGTGGTAGAATTCTGTCTGCTGAGCAGGAGACATGGGTTCAATCCCTGGGTCAGGAAGATCCCCTGGTGAAGGAAATGGCCACTTGTTCCAATATTATTGCCTGGGAAATGTGGCAAACTACAATCCATGGGGCAGCAAGAGATTCAGACACAACTTAGTGACTAAAGAACAACAATTGACTACTCTAACCTTGATTTGGTGGTAAGGTTCTTCTGCCTTGAACATATTTACTACCATCCAAACTGGATCTCTGTTTGCCAAGGACTAGATTCTGTCCTTTCTATACCAATTATCTATCTGTTTTGGTTTCTGCTTCCTGGGCATGTCCATCAGACTCTCTGTAGATTTTTCTCTTTTGTCCTCATGAAGGTCCCTCCTTGATGTTGGCTACCTTTGTACCTGTCCCTGCTATTATCTGAGAACTTCATGCCTTGATGGACTCCTTCTTCTTGCTGCTGAAACTGAGTCTAATATCTGCCTTATCTTCACCACCTACCTCAGTATGTCTAGTTTCTCTAGCCTTCCTGTCTAGCTTGTCCAGCTGCCACCCAAACTCTAATACTGGAACCAAAAAAGGCAGGTTTATTAGACTTAAATAAGAAGGTGATGTTGATGGGTCACTAGGACTTTCCTGACTCTACCACAGGTGTTTGTGTGTGTGTGTGTGTATGATTTTAGAAAAGTTCTCATAATTCTGTGGACCAGGGACCTTGTAAAATATGAAAAATGTTATGGTTGGTGTAGTATATAGTGGTAACTGACATTCAGAGTGTTAAGTGTTCAAGGCCATTATGCATTAGAATACAAAGAGTAAACCTTTCAGAACCCAGAGTGTGCAGATTGATCTAAATTTAAAGAGAAAGATCTAGAGAAGGGAATAGTTACCCATTCCAGTATTCTTGGGACTTTCCTGATGGCTCAGATGGTAAAGAATCTGCCTGAAATGCGGTCAGTGTGAGTTTGATCCCTGGATGGGGAAGATTCCCTGGAGAAGAGATTGGATACCCATGCTGGTATTCTTGCCTGGAGAATTCCATGGACATAGGAGCCTGGCTGGCTACAGTCCATGGGGTCACAAAGAGTCAGATAGGACTGAGTGACTAACACTTTCACATTCACTTTTAAAAAGAAAAGCAATAGCCAGGCTTCTGAGGGTCAAGTGAATTAGAAAGTGTCGGTTCAGGTCTAGGTGACACAGGCTCTCTATTCCAAAGTCTAAGATGCAGTGGAGGCTGTGAATTTGGCCAGTGTTCAAAGCTCTGGAAAAAGTTTCAAAAGTGGTTGTCACTGGCCACACTTACTGGAGTGTCAGCTTCAGCATCAGTCCTTCCAATGAATATTCAGGATTCATTTCCTTTAGGGTTGACTGGTTTGATCTCCTGTAGTCCAAGGGACTCTCAAGAGTCATCTCCAACACCACAGTTCAAAAGCATCAATTATTTGGTGCTCAACTTTCTTTATAGTCTAACTCACACATCCATACATGACTACTGGAAAAGCCATAGCTTTGACTAGAAGCACCTTTGTCAGCAAAGTAATGTCTCTGCTTGTTAATACGCACAGACATAGCTTTTCTTCCAAGGAGAAAACATCTTTTAATTTCATGGCTGCAGTCACCAACTGCAGTGATTTTGGAACCCCCCAATATAAAGTCTGTCACTGTTTCCATTGTTTCCCCATTTATTTGCCATGAAGAGATGGTATTGGATGCTAGGATCTTAGTTTTCTGAATGTTGATTTTTAAGCCAACTTTTTCCACTCTCCTCTCTCACTTTCATCAAGAGGTTCTTTAGTTATTTGCTTTCAGTCATAAGGATGGTGTCATCTGCATATCTGAGGTTATTGATATTTCTCCCAGCAATCTTGATTCCAGCTTGTGCTTCATGCAGCCCAGCATTTCTCATGATGTACTCTGTATATAAGTTAAATAAGCAGGGTGACAATATACAGCCTTGACATACTTGTTTCTCTATTTGGAACCAGCCTGTTGTTCCATGTCCATTTCTAATTGTTGTTTCTTGACCTGCATACAGATTTCTCAGGGGACAGGTCGGGTGGTCCCGTTTTCCCAATTCTTTAAGAATTTTGCACAGTTTACTATGATCCACACAGCTTTGGCATAGTCAATAAAGCAGAAGTAGATAATTTTCTGCAACTCTCTTTTTCAGTGATCCAATGTATGTTGGCAATTTGATCTCTGGTTCCTCAACCTTTCTAAATCCAATTTGAATATCTCGATGTTCATGGTTCACATATTATTGAAGCCTCGCTTGGAGGATTTTGAGCATTACTTTGCTAGTGTGTGAGATGAGCGCAATTTGTGCAGTAGCACTATTTGACATTGCCTTTCTTTGTAATTGGAATGAAAACTGACATTATTCAGTTCTGTGGCCACAGCTGTTTTCCAAATATGCTGGAATATTGAGTGCAGCACTCTAAAGTATCATTTGTTTAGGATTTGAAATAGCCTAACTGGAATTCCATCACTTCCACTATCTTTGTTCATAGTGATACTTCCTAAGACCCACTTGACTTTACATTCCAGGATATCTGCCTCTAGTTGAGTGATCACACCATTGTGGTTATCTGGGTCATGAAGATCTTTTTTTTTTTTATAGTTATTCTGTGTATTCTTGCCCCCTCTTTTTAATATTTTCTGCTTTTGTTAGGTCCATACCATTTCTGTCCTATATTGTGCTCATTTTTTCATGAAATGTTCCCTTGGTGTCTCTAGCTTTCTTGAAGAGATCTCTAATCTTTCCCATTCTATTCTTTTCCTCTATTTCTTTGCATTGATTACTGAAGAAGGCATATGGCATATTTGTGTGGGCTAAGGGGAGTGCAATATTTTCATGGGCTCCAAAATCACTGCTGCCAGTGACTGCAGTCATGAAATTGAAAGATACTTGCTCCTTGGAAGGAAGCTATGTTAAACCTAGACAGTGTATTAAAAAGCAGAGACCTCACTTTGCCAACAAAGGTCTGCATAATCAAAGCTATGGTTTCTTCAGTAGTCATGTTATGAATGTGAGTTGGATCATAAAGTAGGCTGAGCACCAAAGAATTGATGCTTTGATACTGTGGTGCTGAAGACTCTTGAGAGTGCCTTGGACTGCAAGAAGATTGAAAGTTTGTAGCCAGGAACCATGAACTATACCGGGAGTTGTGACTTTCAGAGGAGAGGATTTCGACCTGGATTTCGACAAGGCTTTATCTCTTGAAACTTTTGTGTAATGAAGTTTTATTAAAGTATAAAGGGATAGAGGAAGCTTCTGACATAGACAGCAGAAGGGAGTAGAAAGAGTGCTCCCTCTGCTAGCTGTTTGCAACGAGTTATATACCTGTTACTCTGCTTATTTAACTTATATGCAGAGTATATCATGAGAAATGCTGGGCTAGATGAAATACAAGCTGGAATCAAGTTTGCCAGGAGAAATATCAATAACCTGAGATATGCAGATGACACCACCCTTATGGCAGAAAGTGAAGAAGAAGTAAAGAGCCTTTTGATGAAAGTGAAAGAGAAGAGTGAAAAAGTTGGCTTAAAGCTCAACATTCCGAAAATTAAGATCATGGCATCTGGTTCTATCACTCATGGCAAATAGATGGGGAAACAATGGAAACAGTGTCAGACTTAATTTTTCTGGGCTCTAAAATCACTGCAAATGGTGATTGCAGCCATGAAATTAAAAAAGGCTTATTCCTTGGAAGGAAAGTTATGACCAACCTAGATACCATATTAAAAAGCAGAGACATTGTTTGCCAAAAAATTTCCGTCTAGTCAATGCTATGGTTTTTCCAGTAGTCATATATGGATGTGAGAGTTGGATTATAGAGAAAACTGAGTGCAGAAAAATGATGCTTTTGAACTGTGGTGCTGGAGAAGACTCTTTCTTGAGAGTCCCTTGGCCAGCAAGGAGATCCAACCAGTCCATCCTAAAGGACATCAGTCCTGAGTGTTCATTGGAAGAACTGTTGTTCAAGCTGAAATTCCAATACTTTGTCCACCTGATGCGAAGAGCTGACTCATTTCAAAAGACCCTGATGCTGGGAAAGATTGAAGGTGGGAGAGAAGGGGATGACAGAGGATGAGATGGTTGGATGACATCACCGACTAAAGGGACATAAGTTTGGGCAAACTCCGGGAGTTGGTGAATGACTGGGAGACCTGGTGTGCTGTGGTCCACGGGGTCACAAGGAGCCGGAGACAACTGAGTGACTGAACTGAACTGAAATGATATATCTGTTAAAGAATCACCTCAAAACTGAGAGAGCTCCATCAGGTCCCCCTCTCCCACAACATGCATTTTGAGATAGCCTGGGCACAAGGTGAGTCATTCCTGGCCAGAAAACAATGGACATGAATCTTAAAGAAAGGCAGCTTTTCAAGCAAATGCAGTTTCATTAGCATAGCTTAAGAGAACATTTCCATGAGTAAGACTGGTTTGTTCATTACTGGTTCAAGATTTGAGTTTCAGGCAGAACTGACTTGAAGAAAGGAAGATTGTAAGAAATGCATAGTTAATTAACATAGGTTGAGAAAAACATTTCCATAAGAGGAACGCATTGGTTAGCTCAAGGTTTGAGAAAAGTTAAGTTCAGGTGGAACCAGGTGGAGTCATGACAACCCAGAATTTTAAAAGAAGCCTCCTTTTGATTTGTATGGAGAAGGAAACAAAAATGTAGGCCATTTGCAGTTTGTTTACTCCTGCTGCTTTAGAGAGGAAAAAAAAAAAAAAAAAGTCTGATGCTTGTAGTCTATTTCTTCTGCCTGATGACCTCTAGTCTTCCTGCCTGTTACTCTCTCAAGACAAGAGAGAAAGAGAAAAAGGGCCAGAGAGTGCTCATGAGGGGCAGAGAGAGAGAGAGAGAGAGAGACCCTGGCCTTTTTTTTTTTTTTTTTTCATTTATTTTTTATTAGTTGGAGTCTAGTTACTTTACAATATTGTAGTGGTTTTTGCCATACTTTGACAAGAATCAGCCATGGATTTACATGTGTTCCCCATCCTGATCCCCCCTCCCACCTCTCTCGCTATCCCATCCCTCTGGGTCTTCTCAGTGCACAAGCCCTGAGCATTTGTCTCATACATCCAACCTGGGCTGCCGATCTTTTTCACACTTGATAGTATACTTGTTTCAATGCTATTCAGACACGTGCACCCCAATGTTCATCGCAGCACTGTTTGTAGTAGTCAGGACATGGAAGCAACCTAGATGCCCATCAACAGACAAACGGATAAGAAAGCTATGGTACATATATATACACAATGGAATATTACTCAGAAATTAAAAAGAATACATTTGATTCAGTTCTAATGAGATAGATGAAACTGGAGTCCGTTATACAGAGTGAAGTAAGCCAGAAAGATAAAGACCCTGGCCTTTGGCTCCTCTTTTTATATGCTTTTTTCCTCCCCCTGGGAACTGTCCTATATATATTGGGCTAGCCAGGGGTGCTGTTTGTTCCACCTGAGGTCCTCACTCAGGTCCTTGGACCTTCCTTTGTTCTACTTTCACGAGGTTTTCCCTTCCTTGTCTTTCAGCCACTGCCATTCTCCTGGGCTCCTGTTTCCTATCCTAACTACCTAACATTCCCCCCCTCAAGAGATGGGAGGCCCAATTCTTTGGGAATAGGGGCGTCAAAGTCTTTCTGGCTACTGCCTTCTGAATTGGGATGGCGAGGGGCATTGGGTCTCCCCCGCTTGCTAGTCTCAGGCCTCAGAGTCCTTATAGCAGTGTCCATCTAAGGTGAGTGATGTTTTCCATGGTTGGCTGTAATTTTATATATCCTTGTTGAACTGGCATGCATGTTGCAGCTTGTTGACCTAGGCAGAGACAAAATGGGTTAGACAATTGATAATACATGGAGCAATCAAAAAGAGCATCAAGATAGCATAACAAGGACTAAAAGGGGCATTAGCCAACTGCAGTTTCCCATCTCCAGGATGGCTCAAGTCCCTCCTTGTTCAGGGATCAAAAAATCTATCTCTTGTCTGTTTTGGAGTACAAACCCTGCCAAGCTCTGTTGTCTCTTTAGAGCTGTCCTGAGAAATCTTATCCCCAGAAACTAGATTTTGGGGGTGTTCATTAGAATGGCACTCATTTGTAGTTCTGAATAGGTATCTGAGGATCTCCCAGGGACTCACAGGTGTATTGAGTGTCTTCTTCTGTTTTCTTCCATGGTGATTCGTGAGTAGTGAATCCAGGAGTCATGTCCTTGTACCTTGACTGCTGTGGGAGTAGAAAGTATTACAGGGTAGGGGCCCTTCCATGTGGGCTGGAATTGAGCCTTTGGGGATCCACCTTTCCAGACTTTAATTAGGACTTGAGTCCTTGGAGTATATAGTGGTGACTCCTTAGAATCTTTTGGGTCCTGATTCACACCCCAGAAATGTATATTCTGTTGGAATTGACCAATGGCCATGGTATAAGACTGGAGGGTCTGAGCCTCTAGATCTAGGAAGTGGTCATTGACATAAACAGAAGGTCTCTCATATAGCATCTCATAAGGACTAAGACCAACCTGTTCCTTAGGGTCAATACAGGTGTGGAGGAGAGCTATTGGTAAAGCCTCCTTCCATTCCAGGGAGGTCTCCTGGGTTATGTTTATTATTGCTGATTTTAATAATTGGTTGACTCTTTCTACTTTTCTGAAGACTGAGGATCCAGGCACAATGGAGATAAGAAGTAATGCCCAATGCTTTAGAGACCACCTGGGCTTCCCTGGTGGCTCAGAGGGTAAAGGGTCTGCCTGTAATGTGGGAGACCTGGCTTTGATCCCTGGGTCAGGAAGAACCTCTAGAGAAGGAAATGGCAGCCCACTCCAGTATTCTTACCTGGAAAATCCCATGGATGGAGGAGCCTGGTGGGCCACAGCCCATGGGGTCGCAAAGAGTCGGACACGACTGAGTGACTTTGCTTGCTTGCTTTGATTGGTTGACCTTAGAAATAAATGATGTCCCATTGTCACTTTGTGATGATCTGGGCAAACCAAATCTTGGAATGATTTCATGGAGCAGTTGTTTTTTTTCTTTTCTTTTTTTTTTTTTTACTACCTCCTCAGCCGTCACAGTCCGGGTGGGAAAGCCTTCAATCCATCTTGTGAATGCACTTTTATGATTAATAGGTATTTATACCCTTGAGAAACTGGCATCTGGGTGAAGTCCGTCTGCCAGTCTTCTCCTGGGTAGACCCCATGTCCTTGGATGGGCTGGGCCAACTGGCGTCTTCGAGGTCCTTGTTTAATTGGCAAGTGAGACAAGAGTAGACCACTTGCCTTATAGTCGTTTGGAGGCATGGTCCTCTGAAGGACCTTTCTAGTAATCTTTGGAGGGCCTTTTCCCATAAATGAGTGGTGGCATGTAAAGAGTTAACCAACTTCCATTGGAGTTTCCCAGGCAGAAAAAGAAGTCCCTCCTTTTGGAACCACCCCATATGATCTTCCTGAAAGCCCTCACTCTTAGCTTTAAGAGTCTCACCTTCAGTATATGAAGGAGTTTCTGGCAAATTAGTCTGTGGAACTAAGGTGGCAATCCCTATTAGCTCATTGTTCTGTAATGCTGCTCTCTTAGCTGGCTGATAGCTGCTTGGTTCTCCCATCCAAGTACTAACCAGGCCTGACCCTGCTTAGCTTCCGAAATCAGACGAGATCAGGCCCATTCAGGGTGTTATGGCCATAGACAGCTGCTTGGTTCTCTCGTGTCACTTCCATGCTCCCTTTTTGGTGTCCTTTACTGTGGAAGACTGAAACCTCAGCGGGTAGATGGACTGCATCCAAGAGTCTAAAGGTTTGATCACCATATTGATTGGGGACCTTCAGTTGGTCAAGTGTCCCCTTCTTTCCAAATAGCAGCATGTGCATGTAGCACCAGAAAGGCATACTTGGAGTCTGTGTAAATAGCTATTCTTTTTCCTTTTCCCAGCTCTAAAGCTCAAGTCAGGGCTATGAGCTCAGCTAATTGGGCTGAGCTAATTGGGCTGAAGTACCTGGTGGCAAAGGTTTAGCCTCTGTGGTCTCAAAATTGGAGACTACTGCATTTTTGTTTCTTCTTTTTCCATCCAAGACAAAGCTGCTTCCATCAGTGTACCAGATTTTCTCAGGATTGGTTGAAGGGTCTTCCAACAATCCCTATCAGTATTTTGTCCAGTGGTCCAAGGTTTCTAGACAAGAGTGAAAGGGGAGAGAGACCTCAGGAGTAGGCAGGAGGGTGGCTGGGTTAAGAACCTCACAAGCGGATATAGTGAGGCCTGGATTTTCCATCAGCCCTATTTGATACTTGAGGATTCTTTGATGAGACACCCATAAGGTCCTCTCCCACTTAGGAGTTGTTTCACTTGGTGGCTGGTAAGAATAGTTAGTTTGCCCTCAAAAGAGTTTTAAAGCATCTTCTATCAGGATTGCAATAGCTGCAAGATTTCGAAGGCAGGGAGGCCAGCCTCGGGTGGTTGGGTTGAGCGTCTTGGATAAGTAAGCTACAGGTTGGGGCTCAGATCCTAACCTTTGAGTTAACACTCCCCAGGCTATTTCCTCTCTTTCGTGGATATAAAATTGGAATGCTGTTTCTGGGTCTGGCAAACTCAAGGCAGGTGCATGAGTCAAGGCTCATTTCAGTGTAGCCTCTGCCTTCTTTTGAGGCATTCGCCACATCAGTGTGATTGAATCATCCCGTCCCTTTAAGCTTTCATATAAAGGCTGGGCAATTAGACCATAGTTGGGTATCCAGATTGTACGATACCCAGTTAGCCCCAGGAGAGCTCGCAATTGTTTTTGAGTCATTGGGGAGGGCAACTGGAGGATTCCTTGTACCTGATCAGAGGACAGCCTCCTGGACCCGTGTGTATTCTGAACTCCCAGGTAAGTGACCTTTGTCTCGACCATCTGTGCCTTAGCACGGGAGACTTTATATACCCTCTCTGCCAAAAAGTTTAGAACCTGAATTGCTCGCTGTTGGGCATTTTTCTCATCTGGAGAGCAGATTAGTAGGTGATCTACATATTGTAACATTGTCCCTTTAGTTCCCAGGTCCAGATCTAGGAGATCCTGGCTAAGGGCCTGTCCAAACAGGTGGGGGCCATCTCTGAACCCCTGAGGTAATACTGTCCAAGTCATCTGTTGGTGTTTTTCTCCTGGGGCCTCCCACTCGATGGCAAAAGATATTGGGATTCTTTAGCCAGTGGTATGCAAAAAAAAAAAATGCATCTTTAAGATCCAAGATTGTAAACCACTTGGCATTGGGTGGGATTTCTCCCAATATTATATAGAGATTGGGTACTGTGGGATGGAGGGGAATTACAGCTTCATTTATGATCCAGAGATCTTGAACCATTCACCAGGTTCCATCCTTTCTACTTACAGAGAGGATCGAGGTGTTACAGGGTGAATTGGTGGGGACCAATAGCCGACAAGCAAGGAATTTATTTATTAAAGGCTGTAGTCCCTCCCAAGCATCTCTTCTGAGGGAATATTGATTCTGGTTAGGAAACCGAGTAGGTTCTCAGAGGACAGTGATGACTGGTTCAGCTTGGTGGGCTTGTCCAGGAGTCCCATGGTCCCACACCTGGAGGTTAATTTTGTCCTCCCATAGTTTTTGGTCCCTCTCTATTGGAGAGGGTGTAATGGGTTCTTCAGTAGTAACCAGAAGCTGTAGGTCCCTAGGGGCTGAAAAGCTTCCCATCACAAGGGTGGTCCCCAGTTTAGTAAGTATGTCTCTTCCCAATAAGGGAGTAGGACACTCAGAGACCACTAGGAACTGGTGGGAAAACATTTGTCCATCCCAGCTACCAAGAAGTGCTCAGGTGAGTCTTTTAGTAGTTTTTTTTCCTGTAGCACCCCAATGATACAGGTTTGGGAGGAGAAGACTCCAGAGTAGGAGATCAAGACAGAGTATGTAGCCCCCGTGTCAACCAAGAAATTCTTGGACCTACCTGCCACATCCATTTGCACCTTTGGCTCCAGCCCCGTGATGGTTATCTGTGACAGACGGGCTGGCTGGAGCGGGCCGCTTCAGTCGTGTTGAACCACCATGAGGGAAGGCTTGGTGCTTGACTTTGAGGCTCTTGGGTCCCAAGGGCAGAGTGCTGCCCAATGTCCCAGTTCATGGCATTTGTGGCAAGCTGTTTTAGGAGACTTGTCACTGGTTTGGACATTCTTTGACCCAATGCTCCGCCTGTCTGCAAATTAGGCATGTGCCTTGTCCTTTAAGGACTCAGGGTTTGCCATAGGGCTTCCATGGAGGGCGGTCAGCATCCTTTCCCCCCTCTCCTGGGCCTTGGCCTCCTTCTTATGTTCTCTGTTATAAAAGGTCAGTACCTTTTATACCTTTTATTGATGGCTGTCTGGATCATCTCATCTAAAGAGGCAGCAGGTTCCTGCTGCTGTAGCTGTTGTAACTTTATTCTGATATCGGATGCACATTGGGACAGGAATTTGTCCTTTAAAATCACCTGTCCCTCGTAAGAGTCTAAGTCCATATTGGTAAACTTTTGGAGGGCCTCTTTTAACCTTTCCAGAAAGGCAGTGGTGTTCTCGTTGGGCTCCTGAGTTATTGCTGTGACTGGGCACAGTCCCACAAGTAATAGGCTTCCTTCTATTTTCATGGGTGGACTTCCTTAGGTGTGAGTCTTTCTGAAGCTTATCCTACCCAGTACTGTTGTAACCTGAGAGCCAGGCATCCCTGGGTCAGGGTGCAGATCTCCAGGCAGGCTGAGACCTGAAAGCCTCCTGGAGGTCAAATCCCCAGGCAGATCGAGGCAGATCGGCCTCCTGAGAATTGGGTCCCTGGGCAGGTCGAGCTGTGATGACCTCCTGAGACCCCTGGATTGGCGAATCCCCAAGCAGGTAGAGGCGTGACAAATTTTTGAGGACCAGATCCCTAGGCCGGTCAAGGCAGGTTGACCCCCTGGGACTCCCGGACTGGAGTTGGGTGTCCCCAAGATCTCCAGCGTGCCCAGTGCTGGGTAGTTATAAGGGGTTGCAATTTTAACTCATTGCCAGTTTGTTCACTGCAGATGGGAATAGATGCCCTGATGTAAAGCAATCCAAGCCTGTGACCCAAGACTGGGAACCTGGTGAAGTGGTCATAAGCCTTATCCTTTTACTGCTTTAAGGGATTGTAAGTCACTGATTTCCTCCTCTAGTCCTCCATAAGAGCAGGTTAGGGTGTCTCCAGTGGTAAACATTTCATTGTCATAGACCCACTTTAGGTAATAATAGAAGTAATGAGAAAGGAGTGCATTATCTGGCCCTGTTAGGGGCATTAAAGTATTTTAATAATAGACTGGGTGGAGCCTACAAGGGGATAAGGTCCTGATTGTAGGAGTAGATAATTGGCTTAAGAACCAGTTTGTTAAGAGGCAACAAAAACCAGATGGTCCATAAAAGTGGAGTGGAGATTTGATCCTGGGGTATGTTTGTAATTTTGTGAGAAGGGTTGTAGGGGTTTGGGCCCAAACGGCCTGCAGGACTAACTCCCAAAGTGGCAAACATTATCCCTGGAAGCCCAACTGCCTTTGAAGGGATGCCAACAGATGGACTTCTAGCAGGCATTGTGTGCCTGTCACCCGCCCTAGTGGGTTCTCTGAGAGATGCTGATGTTGCACATGTTGTAGGAAACATGGAAGATGAAGGCCTGAATGTCTAGAGGAATTGGATATTATACAGTATTTCCCTCCCAAGGGCCAGCTATTTTCTTCTTGTCCCTCCAGAAGATTGTAGAGGCAACATTGCGGGCCGGGCTAGGGCTCAGGAAAAGAGCATGAAACAGGAGGGAAGAGGGCAGGGCATAACTTTTGAAAGAATGACATAGCACAAGGGCATAGCATAAACCAATTAAAATCAGTTGGGTCCAAGATGACAAGTCAAATTCAAGTAAACCTTAATCCCCAATCTGTAAGCTAAATGGAACACCCACAGGTGTCAGGACAGCTCCAAGTCACTGTCAAAAGATGGAGGAGTGGGTGGTTCCACAATAGTTTGGATAATCCTCCCACTCATTAGCATATGAATTCACCTAGCCGGGCCTCATTCCTTGGCCTAAGCCAATGGACCACACCCTGCAGGGTGTACTTCTCTCTGAATCCTAACAAATCCACCTCTTATCTATTGCTGTGTCTCTCACTGAATTTTTGCAATGAGACATCAGAGCCTGAGCTTCATTAGGTCCTGAAGCCAGGCATCATGGGTTTTGGCTGGGCTCGAGTCCCAGGAGAGAGAGCTGAAGGACGGGAGGAAAACACAGTGGGAAAGATGTGCCAAGGAATCCCCTTCATAGCCTGCCAGAAAATCTCCTAAATACCTGACTTCTGCTCACAGTTTTCACAGGACTGATCCTTGGCATAAAGATTAAAGACAGAAGAATCCCCACCAGCTTGGGTAACAGCTACTGGGGCTCAGCTGGGAGTACTGTATGTACTCCTTTGGGACATACTGAAGAGTAGCCTCTCCAGACTCCCTCAGTTGTGCACTGCCACTCGCCTGTTTGTGGGGGGTTCAAGGAATCAAGAAACGAGAGATTGTGAAGGAATTAAGATTTCATTAGGCATATGTACCTCCAGCCGTAGGAGTGAGGACCTCCTATCTTAACCAGAGGTCTTCTCGAATGTGAGACTGAGCCACGTGAGCTTTCTGCTGAGTTCATTTTTCACTGTCCCGGTTTCCAGCACGATGGGCTTCTTGTCACTTCCCTTGCGCTGGGTTTTCTTCATGTTCTGCTTCTACCACGGGAGCTTTCTCCAACTTGGGCTCCTGTTGTTCTTGGCCTCCTCCTTGCAGGGGCCGCACGGAGGTTGTTTCAGCCAGGTTCAATCGGAATCACGGCAGCATAGATGTCGGGGGGGGGGGGTGTAATCTAGGTTCTGTCTCTTCTCAACAGAAATTTGAAGCAGGGCATTAAAGCCCTTCGCGCGTTACAGCTGTTGGACAATGTTATAGCTCCCTCAGTTTTATTTAGAAAACAAAGGAAAATCATCCTCAAGGCATGGGGGAATGCTGACCCAAAAGACACAAAGAGGAGAGAGAGAGAGAGAGAGAAAGAGAAAGAGAGACAAAGAGTGCTTGTGCACGGGGGAGAGAGAAAGAGAGAGAGACCCAAGCCCTTTGGCTCCTCTTTTTATATGTTTTTTTAACTTCTGGGCTAGTTAGAGTGCAGTTTGTTCTACCTGAGGTTCTCACTCTGATCTTTGGACCTTCCTTTGTTCTAATTTTGGGGGCTTTTCCCTCCCTTGTCTTTTAGCTACCTCCTTTCTGGACTCCTGTTTCCTATTCTAACTACCTAACAGTTTATCTGGTCTTTCATCCTTGGGTCACCACATTCCTCCCTCTATTTTTAGGGCCAATTCTTTGGCCCCTTTGATACCCTGCTTATGTCTAACTATCTACCTATTTCCCTTCTCAGGCCTTTTGGAACCCAATCTCAAAGGAAAAGGGGTGATAACTGTTCTTGATTCTTCAGGCTATACAGGGTGGTCGTGGGGCTCTGGGGTTCTCTTTGCCTGCTCTCTTTCAGGGTGATTTATGGAGGGAGATGACAGTCCACAGAATGGTAAGGTTGCTTGTTTCAGCATTGTCTGGGTGTTGGCTAGGGACTATTCTTGTTGTACTACCACTTGGAGATTTGCTGTATTCTAGAAGAAAGAGACTTCACAAGAAAGTTAAAGATACATGGCCCAAAGATTAACAGAAATGTTAGGGGAAGCACACTGACTGAAACCACCCACCCTGGCCAGGCACCATAGTAACCATTTGCAAGAGTTGTTTTATGACAGGAGGTCCTGGTAAGGAACAAGGAATGAATAAGCCACCACCAACCGGAAGAGTTCAGGCAAGGTCAAAAGGAGACACCACATGTCCGACCACCTCCCAGAATCCTTCTCTCTGGCATCCCTCTTGGCTGAACAAGGCACCAGGAAGGAGTCTGAGTCAGAATTATTGGCTATAGACAACCCAGAAACTAATCCCAACATCATAAAACCTGAGACTGTGAGCCATGTAGCAGAGCTGTTCTCCTGGGTTCCCTTACCCTACTGCTCTCCACCTGGCTGCCCTTTCCCAATGAAATCTCTTGCTTTGTCAGCACATGTGTCTCCTCAGACAATTGATTTCCAAGTGTTAGACAAGAGCCCAGTTTCAGGCCCTGGAAGGGGTCCCCCTTCCTGCAACAGAAGTAGATAATCTGCTGAGGAGGTAGCCAGGAGAACCAGGACTAGATGTTGGTTTGTGACATTAGTGTTTCTCTAGGTATGAGAAGATGCAAGAATTTGGGCTCATAAAATCTTTATTTCAAAACACCTGACTATCTCAAAGCCTGTTCTTCCAGGTTTTTCCCAGAGCACAGAGTACCTTATTTCTGATCTCTAACCTGAATTCCTTTCAAGGGGTGTTGAAGGTAGGCAGCTTGCAGTGGTCATGATTTATCTTTGTAGAGGCAGCTGGCAAGTGCCAACTTCTAGTTAGCAGTGCCCTTTCATAGTCACATATTTGACCATGCTTTGGGGCATTTCATAACCATTGTTTCCCATGGTGCTGGGAAGGCTCATTCCCAGGTCTAATGAAGGTTTCGTTGACAAGCCACTCATGGTGCTGTTACTAGACCAGGTCTTGCAAGTAACAAGAGTCTCGGGACCATAACTGTCTTACTAGCATCTTGGTCCAGGAAAATATTCCCTCTTGTTGCTTCTTCCCATATCTAGAGTTACTTTATTACAGTCATTGATCTCATATGAAACTGCATATCAGCATTTTATCACAGGCTCAGTCACACCATTGGTAATGTAAGAAACAATCTTCTGAAAGAAATGATATAGAAAACAATATAGCTAGCAGTTATTAGTAAGGTCTCAAGCAAGAATTTAAGTCAAGAACTTTCATTAGATATAGTCCAGTATACCCCAGGTCATCTGACTTAGTTAAATGATTATAGCCAGGTGTTAATCTACTTGTTAATCTCCTAATGGAGCATCTGACCTTAATCCAAAGATTGATTACTGAGATAAGCTTTAGAAGGAAACTTACAGTGTCCTTTTTAATAACTTAATTTAAACCTTTAAGCAATGTAACATAACAAGGAGGAACTAGCTCAGAAGTGAGTCATAAACACAGACCTTAATTAACAAAACTAGAACTTAATATTAAGTGAAATATATATTTTTTTGTCATTGTGAGGGCATTAACCCTGTAGCCAGGGAAGGCTTTAACCCATCAAATAAAAATGAGGTTTGTCAGGGAGCCCAGAAAAGCCAAGTGGCCATCTTGGGTTTCCCATAGCCCCGTCTCTTTGATTTATAGCTATTGTTCACCCATTTTTAATTCCCTGATTTAGGAGCAGACTATGCCATGTTTTAAGAACATCAGGATAGCAAAATTCTAACTGTGAGGGGTTACTTTTGTAGAGGCAGAATGAGCTTTTCTACATGTACCATGATCTTAAATAATACTTACTTACTTTACCAAAGTAACAAAAGATTTTGAAAACAAATATAAATCACTTAAAGGTAAAGAAATTCATAATCTGTTAGTGAAAGCTGCATTCTAAGAAAACTTTGTTCTCTTAACATAGAGAGTAGACTAAATTCCAGTCTAGTACCAGCTTACCAGATAACAAATAAACAAAATTCGTTTATTGGTTAACTTTAGAAAAGTCTTCCATACATCCTGAAGTAGCAGTATTCTTGCAAAGGCATCAGAATGAAACCATAATAGGCATGATTAAAATCTGATTAAATTGCAATTGACCAAGTGACCTGGTCATTGCTGTGACTTTAATATGATAACTATAATTATAACTGACAACATTTTACCAGGACATAGCAGATTTTCATGAATTTCACATAATTTCTAGGATATCTACATTAGTAGCATCAACTGTACAATATAACCTGAGAGGATTCATCACTCATCTAACAATACTTCCCATGTAATTTAACTTGTCAAGTGAACTCAGATAGTTTAGTACTCTCTTTGGGATGTCTCAGGGGCCCTCTGAAGCATCCCAAAGTTAGCTAGAAGTCAAATTATTTAAGAAGTTTTGTCAATTAATATCAAAAGGGTTTATAACAGTCAGGTAGGATCGTATAAGTCACTGTGACACATAGTCATTCGCTTAGCCAACATCAACAAAGATTTCAAAGGTAAACATAGAACAGATCACTTCTGTGATAAGGTAAAGAAATTAAAAACCCATTATCAAAGGCAGTTCAAGGTCTCAAGAAAACTTGTATTATGTGCAAAACTCTTTTCTGGGGGTCCACTTTTCATAAAACTTCCTTATCACTTTCTGTACCCATTCCTTTGTTCTTCTCTCCTGAAACAGACACCTGTACATCAGAACTACTTCCTTTTCCCTTCATAAAATGCAATTTCACTCCTTATACCTTCTTTATTGATGAAACATACATCCTAGTTTCCTTAAGCCACCAATAAACTGACCTCTATATTAACATTCTGTAGATCAGTGAACATAAATACCAGTGAAAATTTCTAAAAACAATTTTGTTTTCTTATAAAGAACATCTTAGGATGGCACCAAAGACTGTTCATTAATACTAAAAAATCTCATTAGTTTCTGTGTAAGAGGAAGTTAGTGTTAAGTAGTGAATGTTTCAGAATCTCAGAATTTTATTTTATTTGGAAATGACCTATTCAACAAATTTTCATGTTTAGCACAGTAATAGTAATTCATGTTACAAAAATCTGGAAAGACTATTTTAGACATACATTTTTAAGCATAATTATTTTTAATAGTTTATCTAAAAACTCATATCTCATTTATATTTTTTAAGAGTTTTTTTTTTTCTAGAGGTACTTTCATTGTTGACAAACTTGTGACAAATATAGAAATATTGAACTTATAATAAACCTAGGTACAATGAAAATATTATGCTTAATGTTAATTAATGACTCTTAGACTTGTCTATATTAGATTAGCAAACAAACATTAATACTAGATATTTAATACTGAATATTTCCCAGTTCAAGTGAATCTGAAATTCATTTAGGTTAGTTCTTTTGTTTTGTTTTCTTTTTTGTGTGTGTTTAGAACTGTTTGATTTATAAACTCTTATTTTCTTTAGGCCAATTAAATAAGAACTCATTTACATCTTCAGCAATATTATCAAAAAACAAAAGACACACACTGAGACGTACATAAATCCAGACAGACAGACAGACCGACAGAGATCTCATAGTTTTCCACCTGAGATTTAAAATATCTCTTTGACACCTCCCCCCCCCCCTTTTTTTTGTTTGAAATTCCAATTTGCCCAAGGCTGAGGTCTCAGGCAAAGTGGCAGTGTATTTCAAAAACATGGAAAGGGTTAACTTCAGGATTTTCCCTAGGTAGGCTTTTGTAACAAACTAGTTGTTTTTGATTCTATATGCAAAAAAGAACTGATTTTGCAGTTTTCAAGAAAAAAAATTCATTTAAATCAATTTTCTCTGGACTCTAAGTCATATCATGGCCATCAAGCCATCTTTCCTTTCTGTAATCATAGTTTTATACCTGAATTATTGACCAAATAGTGTTCAAGTTGACTCTGATATCAAAGCCAGATCAACTGATAAAAATCTTGGATTGTCCCTCTGGTGGGAAGTGAGACTTTTGTCCCATCAGAAGAATCTGAAGGGTTAAGAGAATTTGCAGGAATGGGGGACCCTTGGTCCACCCCCACCCTGAGAGACAAGAAGTAGTCAGAAGGGAATTCTTTAGGATGTTAGGAGAGCTTCGATCACTCACATCAGTTCAGTCACTCAGTAGTGTCGGATGTTTTGCGACTCCATGGACTGTAGCATGCCAAGCTTCCCTGTCCATCACCAACTCCCAGAGCTTGCTGAAACTCATGTCCATTGAGTCAGTGATGTCATCCAACCCTCTCATCCTCTGTTATCCCCTTCTCCTCCTGACTTCAATCTTTTTCAGCATCAGGGTCTTTCCCAAGGAGTCAGTTCTTCACATCAGGTGGCCAAAATATTGGAGCTTCAGCTTCAGCATCAGTTACTCCAATATATATTCAGGACTGATTTCCTTTAGGACTGACTGGTTTGATCTCCTTGCAGTTCAAGGGACTCTCAAGAGTTTCCCCAACAACATAGTTTAAAAGTATCACTTCTTTGGTGCTCAGCTTTCTTTATAGTCCAACTCTCACATCCATACTGGAAAAACCATAGCTACTAGAAAAAGCATAGCTTTGACTGGATGGACCTCTGTCAGCAAAATAATGTCTCTGCTTTTTAATATGCTGTCTAGATTGGTCAGAACTTTTCTTCTAAGGAGCAAGTGTCTTTTAATTCCACGGCTGTGGTCACCATCTGGAGTGATTTTGGAGACCCCCTAAAATAGTCTGTCACTGTTTCCATTGTTTCCTCATCTATTTTCCATGAAGTGATGGGACCGGATACCATGATCTTCATTTTCTTAGTGCTAATGTTTAGTTTTAAGCCATCTTTTTCACTCACCTCTTTCACTTTCATCAAGAGGTTCTTTAGTTCTTTGCTTTCTGCCATATGGGTGGTGTCATCTGCACATCTGAGGTTACTGATCTTTCTCCTGGCAGTCTTGGCTCCAGCTTGACTTCATCCAGCCTGGCATTTCGAATGATGTAATCTGCATATAAGTTAAATAAGCAGGGTGACAACATACAGCCTTGACCTACCTCTTTCCCAATTTGAAACCACTCTGTTGCTCCATGTCCGGTTCTAACTGTTGCTTCTTCACCTGCATACAGATTTCTCAGGAGGCAGGTAAGGTGGTCTGGTATTCCCATCTCTTTTAGAATTTTCCACAGTTTGTTGTGATCCACACAGTCAAAGGCTTTGGCATAATCAATAAAGCAGAAGTAGATGTTTTCTGGTACTCTCTTGCTTTTTCAATGATCCTACAGTTGTTGGATCCAACTAATCAAATTGATCACATGGTCCACACCCTTGTCTAACTCAGTGAAATTATGAGACATGCCATGTAGGGCCACCCAAGATGGACAGATTGTGGTGGAGAGTTCTGACAAAACGTGGTCCACTGGAGAAGGGAATGGCAAGCCACTTCAGTATTCTTGCCTTGAGAACCATGAATAGTATGAAAAGGCCAAAAGATATGATACTGAAAGATGAATTCCCCTTGTCGGTAGGTGCCCAATATGCTACTGGAGAAGAGTGAAGAAATAACTTCAGAAAGAATGAAGAGATGGAGCCAAAGCAAAAACAGTGCCCCGTTGTGGATGTGACAGGTGATGGAAGTAAAGTCTGATGCTGTAAAGAACAATATTGCATAGAAACCTGGAATATAAAGTCCATGAATCAAGGTAAATTGAAAGTGGTCAACAGGAAATGGCAAGAGTGAACATCAGCATTTAGGAGTCAGTGAACTAAAATGGACTGGAATTGGCAAATTTGATCCCTCAGATTTTTGAAAATAGGAGAAAGATCTGGACCAAAGGGAACCTCAGAATCCTTTCCTAGAGATCGTGAAACTGACAGGTTGAGTAGGGGTCATCTGGAAATTTGATGGAGAGAGACAGAGAGGGACAGGAGATAGGGAGACAACAGAAAGACACATATAGCATGAGTCTCTCAAATCCGGTTCTTGACTGAGGGCTTTGAAGGACTGAACGTAAGGAAATTTTGAGTCCTCTCTCTGTTTTTGGCAAAAGCTACTGTGCCATTCAGAGGCCATTTTTTGGGGGAGTGCCCCAGTTTGTATTGGGGCCATGCCTTTTGCAGGGTGAAAATTTTCCAGTTTCTGAGAGTATAGACAAAGAGTGAGTCTGAGAGAGGCTCGACGTACCAGAACCCACTCTTAGCCTACCTGCCATAGAATGGGGGTACTGAGAGTCACTGGCTGACAGAAAGTTGTCCTTTTGGTCCCAGTGATCTCTCCATGCGACTAATGGCACAAAATGGCCAACTGTCCCAACAGTCACATCCGGAGTGAGCGGTGACCCCTGAGAACCATGTGGCCAAGGCACCATGTGACAGCTAAAGCACCATGTGACAGAACCAAGCGACTAAGGCACCACGTGACCCGGGCAGACAGACATTCCCGGGAGCAACTGGGTGACTCGCCATTCGGTGATTCCCTGAAACGTGGAAGGCACTCTTGGGATGACTCAGAGGCAATACCTAGGCTCCTGTAAATCAATCCGGACCAAGAGGGGAAGAAGTGAAAGTGACAGGGAAGAAGGCTGAGGAATCCGCCTTACAATCCTATCGGGGAGGCGATGGCCAGGGAACAATGGTCTCTGTTTTGCTTCAACCACTATGAGCCTGACTCGGTACAGGAAAGTTGTCTTGCTGGGGGTGGATGCCCTTGTGGCCTGTTCTGTTCCGTGTCCCCCTTATCCTCACATGGGCGCCTTCATGTGGCAGGCGTCCTAATGGCTTTTAAGTGCCTGACCCGTGCCCACACATTGTTGGTTGGCCTAGTCCTCAGTTAGAAAGGAGTCTAAAGGAGAGACCCGCACCCATTCAGGTGTCAGTTACTGGGGCGCAGTGAGCAGTGGGGCCTTTGGAACACACCAGAGGGTAACCTAGGCCAGAGTTCCTCAGTTGCTTCCATAGCACTTGCCTGTTCACAGAGGGTCCCTATGAGAAAGGAGAAGTGAGGAGGTGGGGTAGAGACCCCAAGTCCCCATTCAGGCCATTGAAAATGCCATGGTACAAGTGTGGATTGGAAAAGAATTTCCAGAGATGAGGCAGAATTAGAGTAGAATAAAGTTTATTAGAGCAGGAGACCCTGTTAGGACAGTGGGCCAGCTTAAGGGACAACTGATGTCGAACAGGGGTCTTTAGTCCAGTTTTATACCTAGGGTCCAAGGGGTGGGATAGGTGTCTTGTGGGTCATTTGCTGATTGAATGAGGCACATATATTGGGTGGGGGAAGAGTAAGGCAAATACCTTCTCCCTTTGTGGGGTAGAAGGAGAGACAGGTTATACTGCTCAGGAGGACTTGAACTCCGTTAATAGTTATAACATGGGGGACAGAAAGATGATAAGGGTCTGGTTTTTCAGTTCCTGCATCCCAAGACCCTCCTTGGTTTTATCTGGTGTTTCATCCTTGGGTATCCACATTCCTCCCTCTATTTTTAGGACCAATTCTTTGGCTCCCATTGGCAAGCCTCAGGCATGGGATGTGTTATTTTCTTCCTTCCAGCCATGTTCTGAACAAAGGCACTTTAGTTTAACAGTCAGGCATAGAGGGGCAGGATTCTCTGAGGCAAATCATTCTGAATGATTATAATAATAAAAGTAATGAAAGTAAGTCAAAGAAACAGTTGCATCATGGAGTCAGAATTGGCTTCCATGGTTTACCTATTATGAGGGGGTAGGGGAGTTGGTTTACTTAATGTGAGGACTATCAAATCTGAAATCCACAGGGAAGGGCAAACTGGCAGATTCATTTCTTTTGACTGCTTCACTTTTAGGGTTGGAATAATTTAGAATAGTACTTTCTAGAAAATACTGCAGCCTATAAAATTTTATAATTTTTACATTAGAAAAGAGTTTGAAAGCTTTATTTAAGCAAGAGGCTATCACAGAACTAATGTTCCTTGGAACCATACTTTGAGAATTAATAGCTTGTGGTCATTGAAACTAAGAGCCTTAACATCCACTGTTTAAGTATAAAGTGGGCTTGTCAGGTGGTGCTAGTGGTAAAGAACCCACTTGCGAATTCAGCAGATGTAAGAGACATTGGTTTGATCCCTGGGTTGGGAAGATCCCCTGGGGGAGGTCATGGCAGTCCACTCCAGTATTCTTTCCTGGAGAAACCCATGATCAGAGGAACCTGGTGGGCTTCAGTCCATGAGGGCACAAAGAGTTGGTCACAACTGAATCAACTTAGCATAGCATACATACATTTACTATAACTTTCTTTGGTCACACTGCTGTTGATTTTACTTCTTTAATCATAAACCTGTAACTGGTCCTCAGCATGAAGTATATGTATCATGATGCTTTGGTCTATATAAATAAGAAAAGAATGAGCTTGTTTAGCAAAAGTTGCCTTGGATTTGTGAAGATAAATGACTAAGATTCTAGTTCCAGTTCTGGCGTCTAGTAAATGCGTGACTTTGGAAAATATTAAAAGTCTGATAATAATATAAATAATCAAAGCCTTACTTTACTCATCTATAAAATAAGAATTAATGATATTGATAGCTTTAACATGAAACAATGGGTATTAATTCATGAGGAAGTATGAACACTGAAATACAGACATAATTATCATAGAATTAAGTACTTTATACAAATTCATCACAGTCGTAGAATTTAGAACTTTTTTCCTATGTTGGTTTTCAACTGTTTCATGAAGTTTACATAAATGCAGAAATTCTCTTGAGTTTCTGCAACAGGTTTTGGATTATTATTATTATTTTTTTTAAAGAATAGATGATCAGATTGTGTTTAACAAAACAAAAAAGTGTACATTGGCTAACTGGGACTATTAATAGACTATAATAAAGTATCACACATTGATTACCTTAAATGACTGAAGTTTATTATATCACAGTTCTGGGGGCTAGAATTGTGACACTAGAGTGTAACAGGGCTATGCTTTTTCTGAAGGTGCTGGGGAGGAATCTCTTTTAAGCTTCTCTCCTAGCAGCTGATATTTTATTAGCAATCTTGGAGATTCCTTGTCTGTGGAATCAGACTCCAAACTTTACATGCATTATCCTTGTGCCTATGTGGATGTCTAAATCCCCCCCTCCCCCCTTTAAGGTCAACAGTCTCACTGTATTAGGGATGCACCCTACTCCATCTTTATGATACCTGCAATGAACTTATTTCCAAACAAAGTTACATTCCGAGGTACTGGACGTTAGGGCTTTCAATACATGAATTTAGGAGAGGTGGTGAGGGAGACATAGTTTAACCCATAACCTAGAGTATAATCAGAAGGAAATGGGAATCAGAGAAATACAATCACAGTTTTAATATAATTATTTTGAAAACTTTATGTAAGATAGAAGAGTATAAAGGAGGATCTAGAGTTGGTAGACGGAGAGGGCAATGGCAACCCACTCCAGTACTCTTGCCTGGAGAATTCCCTGGTCAGAGGAGCCTGGTAGGCTGTAGTCCAGAGGGTCGCTATGAGTCAGACACAACTGAGCGACTTCTTTTTACTTTTCACTTTCATGCATTGGAGAAGGCAATGGCAACCCACTCCAGTGTTCCTGCCTGAAGAATCCCAGGGATGGGGTAGCCTGGTGGGCTGCCCTCTGTGGGGTTGCACAGAGTCGGACATGACTGAAGTGACTTAGTAGCAGCAGCAGCAGCAGAGTTGGTAGAAAATTGTATTGTTTTGATTTTTAAGGTGGAGGAGATTTTGAAAAACAAAAGATTCGTGGGAAAAAGCTTGTGGAAAGTCTGAGAGGAACAACTGATCGATCGAAGTCCAGAGAGCACAGTATAGAATGAATGGAGATAAAGATGGGTTGGTGTTCCCTGTGAATAAAGGGAAATACTTCTCTTAATAACACAGTGAGAGAGGAGTAATGGAGAGATAGAGATTTATATTTATTATATTTATTATTACAAAGATGAGATAATTGTCTTCTAATTGAGTTTGTTATTAATAATTTTCAGAGTGGGAACACAGTCATACATTGAGTATAAGGTGGGAGTAGATTTGAAAGTTGAATGAAGGTAGATTTTTTAATGAATGAGAGGATTACTTGATAGTGCTGGTGTCCAAGTTGTGATAGGTAATAACACATGTCAAGAGGAACAGTCTGCTCACATGCGTGGATTTGTATAGCATGTTTAACTGCCAGTGTGAGAGATGGGTAATTAGATTTATCCACATTTGGAGTTTTTTTTTTTCAAGTATATGTGATATAAGGGCAATGAGGCCAGGGATCTTTGCTCACTAGTAAGATAATACTTAGAATTATTAACCATGGTACCCACAAACAAGAGGTTAGGAAGTAAAGTCAAGAGGGGCTGAGGATTCAGGAGAAATTGAAAGACCCTAAATGAGCCTGACACACTGGAGTAACTGAGCAAGCAAGTACAGGATTTTACATTTCCTGTTTCATCTGAATATTCAACTGCGGATGTCACCTGCTACCATCCTTAAAGGGAGCATGCTTGAGTTAGTACTGGATTCAGTCACAACACACAGAAATACAACATACAAATGGTTTAAAGATATAAAATTTATTTCTTACTGGAATTAATTCAGAAAGTGAGAATATAATAGTCTCATAAAGCTGTCAAAACTCTAGATTTATTCTATTAATATCTTCTTTTCTGTCTGTATGATATTACATGATCAGAAATGTTCTTAGAGATCCATCCATCATGCCACATTCTGCCCATCCAAATAGTTAGAGAAAAGAAGAAAATCACATAGTTTTCCTTTAAGAACACATTCCAGAGATCATACTGAATGTTGCTGTTTAGTCGACAAGTCGTGTCCAACTTTTTTCAAGCCCACAGACTACAGCACACTAGGCTTCCTTGTCCCTCACCATCTGCCAGAGTTAGCCCAAGTTCATGTCCATTGAATTGGTGGTGCCATCCAACTGCCTCATCCTCTGTCAACTTCTTCTCCTTCTGCCCTCAATCTTTCCCAGGATCAGGGTCTTTTCCAAAGAGTCATACAGGATAATTCATCTTAAAATGCACTGGTCATAATTTAGTCACATTCAGCAGGGGATGCCAGGAATACTAATCTTTGTACTAGGCTGTCATAGGCAGAGTGAGAAGAAGAGGGACCTATAACTTAGGAAGAAGGGAGAAGTAATATGGGAGACAACCATCAGTCTGTGTATCAGAGCTTCAACTTAGAATAAATCAGTAAAGGAGGAAGAAAAGTGTCTAGTGTCTAGTGGGGAGAATTGTAAACATCGTGGAAGGTTAGGCATATGAATTACAGCATCATTGTGTTCTCCTCCATCTGGACAATGATCAGAGGGCCTGAGTCAGAGGACCAAAGTCTAAAAAGTGGTCTTAGGATACCATAAAATTTTTGTTTGGAAAATGTGAATATGTGGGATCCATCTGTCATGTTATAGAAAGATACATCTCCAGCCTCATAATCCAGGAATACTCCCAACCTACAGGGTTTTTCTTTTAGAGTAAGAGAAGTTTCTGGGGATGTGAGGCCCCAGTACTCCCCATCATAGAGCCTAATGGCCCAGAAACCATTCTGTGGTGACATTGTGACCCTCCCATTCCTTGCTACATTATTCCTACAAACTCCCAGGTCCCAGGAATGTGTGTTCTGAACCTCCACCTCCCAGAAGTATCTCTCTGAGCTGACATGCAGCTGACCAAGCACACAGGGAAGGGAGACAAATCTCTGTGAGCAGCTGGGAAGTTCCTGAGATGGTTCTTGCCAGGTAACTCTTCTCCCCTCTTCAGACAGGAAGAGGGCAGGATGGGCAGTGGCTGCATCCAGAGTCAGATTTACTGCAAAGACAAGAGATTATCAGGTTTCTGGCAGGGTCTCAGTAGGCTTAGGCCAGAGTTTCCCTTCTATGAGTGCTCCTCTGGCCCTGGGAACATCCAGTTCACCTCACCACCGTGCCCCCACCCCTCATCTTCCCTGGGACTACCCCACAACGAGCTGTGTCTGTCTTGAATCATTACAGACTCACCAGTGTGGAACTCTTCTTTCCTCCAGTCTGCAAAAAGCAAATGAACATAAGAATCCACCATCTGACAGACAGAGCTTCCTGTCTGTCTAGAATACTATGGTAAAATACTTCTTAATCGAAGAATAGCAGCAACCAGAAAAGATAGGAAAAACCAACCTCTTTTTATATACTTGAACCTCTTTTTACAAGATGTTAAATTACGTATGACTTGAAGACCTGTGCCAACGCTATGCTCTTCTCATTCAAAATTCATATAGGAAAAATATTTGTAATCTATTTAGGATGTTTGAAAGGAAATACAGGATATGATGGGTCTGAAAAAATTGCTTATTGTTCACTTTAGATTCTTCAGATTTTAGAAGATGATAACCATTCTACCTTCACTCAAAACACAATGTTATATACAACTAAAAATAATAAAACTATTAAAATGCAATGTTCTAAACCCATTATTATCTGTTAGAATAATGAGTAATCTACTGAATTCATGGAATAAAGCCTTGGAGTTTCCTTAATTTTCAGCAAAGCATTTTGCACACAGTAGGTGTTCATTTAAAATATCTTTGATAATAGAATTTTCTTCATCAGAGTCCATGTTGCTCACCAGGATATAATGATATTTCCCTCCATGCTGCAAAAGAACAAAATAGAAAAAACTTAACTTTTATTCTTGCATGTCTTCTTTCATTGTCTTTTTTGTTACATTAAAAGCAAATATAAGAAATATTTGTCTTTGTTCTATTTCTTCTACTGAATCCTTTGAACTTTCTCTTTTTATCCTATATCCTCATATTCCAGTTTTTAAACATGATGATACAATTATCAGGTGAAGGATAGATAGAGAAAAAACAAAGGTGGCAGGGATAGAAACATGAAGGAAGGAGCATAGACAGTAGGAAGGAACAAACAAACTAAAGGGAGAGGAATTATATGCTGAGTGATCAGTAGTTGCTTCACTTCAGAGGGAATTTATTGAAAGCATTGATATTTATAAAGATAATGCTTCCAGTGCTGTTTTGCTTACACTAAGCATTTTTAAAAAAAATATTTTTGCATTCTATCCCACTAGGGTGAGGGCAGAACCTAAGAAAAACAGAACAGTAAAGGTGTCTGAGAGATAATCATTACTCACCAGACTTGAATTGAGCCTTCTTCCTCTCTGAAAGAAAATACAAAATCATGCATGTATATATAAACAGATGTTCTTAACATCATAAAGAAGATGCAAGTAACACCATACATCACTCAATATTTGTGTCTGAAGCTTGCTAAGTAATGTCCATTTCAAAAGCAAAGAAAGAAATGTGTAAAGTTCATTCCACCTAGAAACTTCAATATAATTTGAAGAGTATAATCAGATATGAAAGGGCATGAAGATTTAATAATTCTTGTAGTGGGTTACTAAAAATAATGTAGAATTAATTTAGAAGATAGCCATAGAATTTACATGTAAATTCCCAATAAAGTTTGTTTGAGTGACTGAAAAATGTATGTTCAAGACCCTGAAGGAAGAGAAATTTGTTGAACTAGCTAGTAAATAGTTAAAATAAAAAAGAATAAACAGTAATAATTTTGCTTGGATAGAAAAAAAGATGCAAATTCATGTAAAAATATTTATATACTTTAGATTACTGGAGATTATGGTCAAGCAAAGTGTATCAAGATTACCTGATAATAGTATATGCAAAGTGTTTGAAAGATCAACAAAGGAGGAATTTATTCTACATCTTTGGAGTCTGAACACTATTCTTATTTGAAAGAATGTAATATATATAAATTATGGGGACTCCATCTCAGAGCACATGAGAAAAAACTGAAGTTAAAATAAGCTTTCTATTGAATGGAAATAACCACATTTTTTTAGCCTAATCCTTTGTTCATACCAATTTATTTTTTTTCCACCAAACTTTTAATGAAGTCATGGTAATCTCCAGGAACATAAGATTAAAAGGAAAGAATAAAACCTCAGTTCAGTTCATTTCAGTCACTCAGTCATGTCCGACTCTTTGCGACTCCATGAATCGCAGCATGCCAGGCCTCCCTGTCCATCACCAACTCCGGGAGTCAACCCAAACCCATGTCCATCCAGTCGGTGATGCCATCCAGCTATCTCATCCTCTGTCATACCCTTCTCCTCCTGCCACCAATCTGTCGCAGCATTAGGATCTTTTCCAGTGAGTCAACTCTTCGCATGAGGTGGCCAAAGTATTCGAGTTTCAACTTCAACATCAGTCCTTCCAATGAATACCCAGGACTGATCTCCTATAGGATGGACTGGTTGGATCTCCTTAAGTCCAAGGGACTCTCAAGAGTCTTCTCCAACACCACAGTTCAAAGCATCAATTCTTCGGCACTCAGCTTTCTTCACAGTCCAACACTCACATCCATACATGACCACTGGAAATACCACAGCCTTGACTAGTCGGACGTTTGTTGGCAAAGTAATGTCTCTGCTTTTAAATATGCTATCCATGTTGGTCATAACTTTCCTTCCATGGTAATCACCAGGAAGATGAAATAAAAAGGAAAGAATAAAAGCTAGAGGAGGGAATTAAGATACTTAATATAGGACGAGTTCATGAAGACAAAAAGAAACTGGAGAAGGTAATACGAAATTCACAGGAAGGCAAAGGAAAGTGGCGGTATGTAAGTGGTGAATGTCACAAGAGGAAAAATATATCTAGGAAATAAATCTATTTTAAAAAGTCATAAAACTTACCAATTTCCTTCTTGAGTTGTTCTGAAACATATAATGGAAAACCTCATGTAAATTTCAAGGAAAACCAATACAGAATATAAAATAAGAGGAAAAATATATCTAGGAATAAATATTTTTTAAAAAGTCATGAAACGTACCATTTTCCTTGGTGCATTGTTCTGGAAAATATAATGGAAACACTCATGTCAATTTCAAGGAAAACCAATATAGAAAATAAAATAAGAGGAGAAATATATCTAGGAAATAAATCTCTTAAAAAAATTGATAAAACTTACCATTTTCCTTCCTGAGTTGTTCTGAAAAATATAATGGAAAAACTCATGTAAATTTCAAAGAAAAGCAGTATAATTTATGAAAGTGAAATTAAAATTCCCCTGATCAGTGAATAGATAAGATGTATGTAACTAGAAAAAAACCAAAGAAACAAAAAGTCCTGAAAAATACCAAGGACACAATATTTTTATCTTGGGAAGAATGGAAGATTTGTTCTTGCAGAGAAAAAAATCTTACCTGATATTTTGGTATGCAATGAATATTGCTCACCATGAAGCCATCAGAACCCGAGAGGAGATTCAGAATGGAGAAAAACAGTATACTGGCCCAGTATTTATGATGCATATCAAAGGAATAATTTCAGTGAGCTCAGACACTTGTATCTTACCAGACATAGAAAGACATTAACATCATGAACTTGAGATGCCTGTTTTGTTTCTTTTTTTAAATTATTCTCAGAGGTAATCTTGATGTGTTCCTACTAGAGTTCACCCCCAGTAAAAACTCCAAGATATCTTGAATCCTTTCTTACCTCTCTGGAGGAGTTCCTCAGAACTCACTAAGATCCTGTCTCCCAGGTTGTAGTCCTGAGTAAGGTCCCCAGATAAAACATAACTTGAAACTTTTAGCTTGTGCATTTGTTTTTCAGTCAAAAATTTTGGTTTGGTGACCAACAAAGGAACCAAAAACATACTTATCCCCTTCATCTGAACTCCATGACATCTCAGAACTTATTACTGGACACTTCATTGCACTCCAGAGAGAAGAAACCCAGGTCCACCCACCAGAACACCGACACAACTTCCCTAACCAGAAAACCTTCACAAGTCACCTGTCGAACTCCACCCACAGCAGGGAACCTCCGCAATAAAGAAAAACCACCAACTGCCAGAATACAGAGAGGCCACACCAAACACAGAAATATAAACAAGATGAAAAGGCAGAGAAATACCCAACAGGTAATGGAACAGGATACATGCCCACCAAACCAAACAAAAGAGGAAGAGATAGGGAATCTACCTGATAAAGAATTCCAAATAATGATAGTGAAAATGATCCAAAATCTTGAAAGGAAATTGGAGTTACAGATATATAGCCCGGAGACAAGGATTGAGAAGATGCAAGAAAGGTTTAACAAAGACCTAGATGAAATAAAAAAGCGTCAATATATAATGAATAATGCAATAAATGAGATAAAAAACGCTCTGGAGTGAATCAACAGTAGAATAATGGAGGCAGAAGATAGGATAAGTGAGGTAGAAGATAGAATGATAGAAAGAAATGAAACAGGGAGGGAAAAAGAAAAAAGAATTAAAAGAAATGAGGACCACCTCAGAGACCTCTGGGACAATGTTAAATGCCCCAACATTATAATCATAGGAGTCCTAGTAGAGGACAAAAAGAGACCATGAGAAAATACTTGAGGAGATAATAGTTGAAAACTTCCCTAAAATGGGGAAGGAAATAATCACCCAAGTCCAAGAAACCCAGAGAGTCCCAAACAGGATAAACCCAAGGCAAAACACCCCATGATACATATTAATCAAATTAACAAAGATCAAACACAAAGAGCAAACATTAAAAGCAGCAAGGGAGAAACAACAAATAACACACAAGGGGATGCCCATAAGGATAAGAGCTGATGTTTCAACAGAAACTCTTCAGGCCAGAAGGGAATGGCAGGACATACTTAAAGTGATGAAAGAAAATAACCTACAGCATAGATTACTGTACCCAGCAAGGATCACATTCAAATATGGAGGAGAAATCAAAAGCTTTACAGACAAGAAAAATTTGAGAGAATTCAGCACCACCAAACCAGCTCTCCAACAAATACTAAAGGATCTTCTCTAGACAGGAAACACATAAAGGGTGTATAAACTCAAACCCAAAACAATAAAGAAAATGGCAACAGGATCATACTGATCAATAATTACCTTAAATGTAAATGGGTCGAATGTCCCAACCAAAATACAAAGACTTGCTGAATGGATACAAAAACAAGACCCGTATATATGCTGTCTACAAGAGACCCACCTCAAAACAAGGGATGCATACAGACTGAAAGTGAAGGGCTGGAAAAATATATGGAGACCAAATAGAGACCAAAAGAAAGCAGGAGTAGCAATACTCATATCAGATAAAATAGACTTTAAAACAAAGGCTGTGAAAAGAGACAAAGAAGGACACTACATCATGATCAAAAGATCAAACCAAGAAGAAGATATAAGAATCATAAATATACATGCACCCAAATTAGGAGCACAACAATATGTAAGACAAATGCTAACAAGTATGAAAGGGGAAATTAATAATAACACAATAGTAGTGGGAGTTTTTAATACTCAACTCACACCGATGGATAGATCAACTAAACAGACAATTGACAAGGAAACACAAACTTGAAATGATACAGTATACCAGTTAGACCTAATTGATACCTATAGGACATTTCACCGCAAAACAATGAATATCAACTTTTTCTCAAGTGCACACGGAACCGTCTCCAGGATAGATCACACCCTGTGTCATAAATCTAGCCTAGATAAATTAAAAAAAAATTGAAATCATTCCAAGTATCTTTTCTGACCACAATGCAGTAAGATTAGATGTCAATTACAGAAGAAAAACTATTAAAAATTCCAACATATGGAGGCTGAACAACACATTGCTGAATAACCAACAAATCATAGAAGAAATAAAAAAAGGAATCAAAATATGCATAGAAATGAATGAAAATGAAAACACAACAACCCCAAACCTATGGGACACTCTAAAAGCAGTGCTAAGGGGGAGGTTCATAGCTATAAAGGCTTACCTCAAGAAACAAGTAAAAATTCAGATTAAATAACCTAAGTCTACACCCAAAGCAACAGAAAAAGGAAGAAATGAAGAACCCCGGGGGAGAGGAGGAGCCAAGATGGCAGAGGAATAGGACGGGGAGACCACTTTCTCTCCTACAAATTCATCGAAGGAATAACTGAACGCAGAGCAAACTTCACAAAACAACTTCTGATCGCTAGCTGAGGTCATCAGGCGCCCAGAAAAGCAGCCCATTGTCTTTGAAAGGAGGTAGGACAAAATATAAAGGCTAGAAAGTGAGACAAAAGAGCTAAGGACGGAGATCCGTCCCGGGAAGGGAGTCTTAATAGAGGACATGCCCAGACACCGGGAAACCCTCGCACTGGCGGGCCTGGGGGAAGTGTTTGAATCTCAGAGGGCAACCTGACTGGGAGAGAAACAATAAATAAAACCCACAGATTACGAACCCAGAACTCCCAGCAGAAAAGTACCCCAGACACCCGCATCTGCCACCAGCAAGTGGGGGCGGAACGGAGAGGAGCAGGCGGCATTGCTTGGGGTAGGGTCTGGACCTGAGTGCCCTGAGGACAACTGGAGGGAGCTTTTGTGAGTTCCCAGCTTGAACTGTGGGAGAGCAAAAGAGAGAGAAAATTAACCGGCCCGAACAACTGCCGGCCGTCTGCAGAACAAAGGGACCGAGATTCTGGATGGTTGACATCTGCCGAGAGAGTTGCGGCGAGACACAGGGTGTGGGCGGGGACTGGGGCTGGGGACACGGAGGGCAGAAGGTGCACGCACCGGCTGGCGCCAGGGGAAACTGAGACTGGGACCACGGAAGGGAGTGGGCGCGCCGCACCCGGGGAAAGTGCGCCCGTCAAGCGTCAAGCTGCTGGCTGTCTGGACCGCTCTGACGGGGAAGGCACAAAGAGCAGGCGCAGCTTTTTTCCCCACGCTTTTGTGGAACACCGGAGGGCTGGAACGGCGCGCAGCACCGGGGCGCACTCCATATAGAGCAACCGGGAGCCTGAGCAGCGCCAGCCCCTCCCCGCAGCCCGACGGAACTAGCTACCTGAATAAGAGTCCACCTCCACCCGCCTGTGTCAGTGCGGAAATGAGGCCCTGAAGAGACCGGCAAACAGAAGCCAAATAAACAAAGGGAACCGCTTCAGAAGGGACTGGTGCAACAGATTAAAATCCCTGTAGAAAACACTGACTACACCATAAGGGGCCTGTAGATATGGAGAAGTGTAAGCTGGAACGAGGAGCTATCTGAAACTGAGCCGAACCCACACTGACCCCAACAGCTCCAGAGAAATTCCTAGATATATTTTTACTTTTTTTTAAATAAGAAAAAAAAATTATTTTATTTTTTCTTTTTTCTCTTTTATTTTCCTTTAAAATTCCCTATTACTCCCCCATTACTCCTTAACTTTCATTTTCATAAATTTTTACGATTTTTTTAATTAGGGAAAATTTTTTTTTCTCTTTTTTATTCTCTTCTTTTTTTATCCTACTTCTCTTCTATTTTCTATTTTTCTTTTTCTCTTATTTCTTTTAAAGTCCTCTAGTACTCCTCTACGACTCCTTAATTTTCATTTTCAATACACTATAACCTTCCAAAAAAAAAAAAGGAAAAAAAAGAAGAGAAGCCCAATTTTTAAACCGAACCTCATACATATTTCTAAAATTTTTTTTTGGGTGTTTTGGTTTCTGTTTTTAATATAGTACTTTTAAGAATCCACCTCTACTCTAGATTTTTAATTTTTGTTTTTCAGTATATGATATAAACTGTGAACATTTAAGAATCCAATATTCAGTTCCCATTTTTATTCAGGAGTGTGTTGAATATTCTCTCCCAATCTTGACTCTCTGTTTTCTACCTCAGAACACCTCTATTTCCTCCTTTCCCCTTCTCTTCCCAATCCAATTCTGTGAATCTCTGTGGGTGTCTGGGCTGTGGAGAACACTCTGGGAACAGAGAACTGTGTAGAACTGGAAAAAGAACTGCCATATGACCCAATAATACCACCTCTGGGCATACACATCGAGGAAACCAGATCTGAAAGAGACACATGCACCCCAATGTTCATCGCAGCACTGTTTATAATAGCCAGGACATGGAAGCAACCTAGAAGCCCATCAGCAGATGAATGGATAAAGAAGCTGTGTACATATACACCATGGAATATTACTCAGCCGATAAAAAGAATTCATTTGAATCAGTTCTAATGAGATGGATGAAACTGGAGCCCATTATACAGAGTGAAGTAAGCCAGAAAGATAAAGAACATTATAGCATACTAACACATATATATGGAATTTAGAAAGATGGTAATGATAACCCTATATGCAAAACAGAAAAAGAGACACAGAAGTACAGAACAGAGTTTTGAACTCTGTGCGAGAAGGTGAGGGTGGGATGTTTCAAAAGAACAGCATGTCTATTATCTATGGTGAAACAGATCACCAGCCCAGGTGAGATGCTTGAGACAAGTGCTCGGGCCTGGTGCACTGGGAGGACCCAGAGGAATCGGGTGGAGAGGGAGGTGGGAGGGGGGATCGGGATGGGGAATACATGTAACTCTATGGCTGATTCATGTCAATGTATGACAAAACCCACTGAAATGTTGTGAAGTAATTAGACTCCAACTAATAAAATAAAATTTAAAAAAAATAAATAAAATAAAAATAAATAAATAAAAATAAAATGGTAAAATTCAAATTAAAAAAAAAAAAAAGAAGAACCCCGGGGTTTGTAGAAGGAAAGAAATCTTTAAAATTAGGGCAGAAATAAATGTAAAAGAAGCAAAAGAGACCATAGCAAAAATCAACAAAACCAAAATCTGGTTCTTTGACAAGGTAAATAAAATTTACAAGCCATTAGCCAGACTCGTCAAGAAACAAAAGGAGAAGAATCAAATCAACAAAATTAAAAATGAAAATGGAGAGATCAGAAGAGACAAAACAGAAATGCAAAGGGTCATAAGATACTATTATCAGCAACTATATGCAAATAAAATGGACAACTTGGAAGATATGAAGAAATTCTTCAAAAAGTACAACTTTCCAAAATTGAACCAAGAAGAAATAGAAAATCTCAACAGACCCATCACAAGCACGGAAATTGAAACTGTAATCAGAAACCTTCCAACAAACAAAAGCGCAGGACTAGACGGCTTCAGAGCTGAATTCTACTAAAAATTTCGAGAAGAAGTAATACCTATCCTACTGAAACTCTTCCAGAAAATTGCAGAGGAAGGTGAACTTCCAAACTCATTATATAAGTCCACCATCACCTTAATACCAAAACCTGAACAGATGCCCCCCAAACAGTAAACTATAGGCCAATATCACTGATGAACATAGATGCAAAAATCCTTAACAAAATTCTAGCAAACAGAATCCAACAACATATTGAAAAGATCATACATCATGACCAAGTGATCTTTTTCCCAGGGATGCAAGGATTCTTCAATATCTGCAAATCAATCATTGTGATACACCACATTAACAAATTGAAAAATAAAAACCATATGATTATCTCAATAGATGAAGAGAAGGTCTTTGACAAAAGTCAACATCCATTTATGATAAAATCCCTCCAGAAAGCAGGAATAGAAGGAACATACCTTAATATTATAAAAGCTATATATGACAAACCCTCAGCAAAAATTATCCTTAATGGTGAAATATTGAAAGCATTTCCCCTAAAGTCAGGAGAAAGACAAGGGTGCCCATTCTCACCACTACTATTCAATATAGTTTTGGAAGTTTTGGCCACAGCAATCAGAGCAGAAAAAGAAATAAAAAGAATCCAGATTGGAAAAGAAGTAAAACTCTCACTGTTTGCAGATGACATGATCCTCTACATAAAAAACCCTACAGACTTCACCAGAAAATTACTAGACCTAATCAATGAATACAGTAAAGTTGCAGGTTATAAAATTAACACACAGAAATCCCTTGCATTCCTATACACCAATAATGAGAAAACAGAAAGAGAAATTAAGGAAGCAATTCCATTCACCATTGCAATGAAAAGAATAAAATACTTAGGAATATATGTACCCAAAGAAACAAAAGACCTATATATAGAGAACTATAAAACACTGATGAAAGAAATCAAAGAGGACACAAATAGATGGAGACATATACCTTGTTCATGGATCAGAAGAATCAATTCAGTGAAAATGAGTATACTATGCAACGCAATCTATAGATTCAATGCAATCCCTATCAAGCTACCAATGGTATTGTTGAGAACTAGAACAAATAATTTCACAATTTGTATGGAAATACAAAAAACCTTGAATAGCCAAAGCAATCTTGAGAAAGAAGAATGGAACTGGAGGAATCAACCTGCCTGACTTCAGGTTGTACTACAAAGCCACAGTCATCAAGACAGTGTGGCCCTGGCACAAAGACAGAAATATAGATCAATGGAACAGAATAGAAAGCCCAGAGATAAATCCACACACCTACAGGCACGTTATTTTGACAAAGGAAGCATGAATATACAATGGAGAAAAGACAATTTCTTTTACAAGTGGTCCTGGGAAAACTGGTCAACCACTTGTAAAAGAATGAAACTAGAACACTTTCTAACACCATACACAAAAATAAACACAAAATAGATTAAAGATCTAAATGTAAGACCAGAAACTATAAAACTCCTAGAGGAGAACATAGGTAAGACACTCTCCGACATAAACCACAGCAGGATCCTCTATGACCCACCTCCCAGAATATTGGAAATAAATGCAAAAATAAACAAATAGGGCCTAAATAAACTTAAAAGCTTCTGCACAACAAAGGAAACTATAAGCAAGGTGAAAAGACGGCCTTCAGAATGGGAGAAAATAATAGCAAATGAAACAATGGACAAAGAATTAATCTCAAAAATATACAAGCAACTCCTGCAGCTCAATTTCAAAAAAATAGAGGACCCAATAAAAAAGTGGGCCAAAGAATTAAACAGACATTTCTCCAAAGAGGACATACAGATGGCTAACAAACACATGGAAAGATGCTCAACAGCATCAATCATTATCAGAGAAATGCAAATTAAACCACAATGAGGTACCATTACACGCCAGTCAGGATGGCTGCTATCCAAAAGTCTACAAGCATTAAATGCTGGAGAGGTTGTGGAGAAAAGGGTACCCCCTTACTCTGTTGGTGGGAATGCAAACTAATACAGCCGCTCTGGAGAACAGTGTGGAGATTCCTTAAAAAACTGGAAAGAGAACTGCCATATGACCCAGCAATCCTGCTGCTGCACATACACGATGAGGAAACCAGAATTGAAAGAGACACATGTACCCCAATGTTCATCACAGCAGTGTTTATAATAGCCAGGACATGGAAACAACCTAGATGTCCAAGAGCAGACGAATGGGTAAGAAAGCTGTGGTACATATACACAATGGAATATTAGTCAACCATTAAAAAAAACTACATTTGAATCAGTTTTAATGAGGTGGATGAAACTGTAGCCTATTATACAGAGTGAAGTAAGCCAGAAAGAAAGACACCAATACAGTATCCTATTGCATATGTATGGAATTTAGAAAATGGTAATGATAACCCTGTATGCGAGAGACCAAAAGATACATAGATGTATTGAAGAGTTTTTTGGACTCTGTGGGAGAGGGTGAGGGTGGGATGATATGGGAGAATTTCATTGAAACATGTAAATTATCTTATGTGAAACAAATCGCCAGTCCAGGTTCGATGCATGATACACTGCTCGGGGCTGGTGCACTCTGATGTCCAAGAGGGATGGGATGGGGTGGGAGGTGGGAGAGGGGTTCAGGATAGGGAAGACATGTACACCCATGGTGGATTCAAGTCAACGTATGGCAGAACCAATACAATATTGTAAAGTAAAATTAATTAATTAATTAATTTAAAAATAAAATGAAAAATAAAAAAGACCTTGCTTGATGGATCATCTATTAAGAATTCTGACTTTAAAGGAAAAAAAGAAAAAAAAAACCAAAAAAAACCCCAAAAACTCCTCCAAGGGAGAACTTGTACTTTTGTCCTTTTGTCTTTGAGATGTAAATATTCTACCTCTTCTTCTCAGATTTTTTCCTGTGTTTTGAGAGTGTGTTCTCTGCATACCAAAGTAACATATGGTCTACATTTGGCAGCCAGTGAAATAGACTAAGATTCTCAGCAACATTTTTGTCTGGTTATGCCAAGTCTTTGCAGGATATAGTCCATGGAGTCACAAAGAGTCAGCCATGACTGAGCAGCTCTCAGCAGAGATGCTATCCTTCTTGGGCTTACCTGGATATCTAATTTTGGATTCCTAATTTTGCCCTCTTGGCACAACCCCTATATCAACCACCAGAGGAGATCTTTCAGAATCCCTAGAGCTAAAATCAGATACCCATTCAGACTTTAACACCCTTAAGCAAGCCATTATCTCAGCCCCAGCTCTAACACTTTCTGACCTTTCTTGTCCCTTTATACTCTACACTACTGAGAGACACAAATTGCCCTAGCAGTTTTGGGACAAAATCAGCTCCCCCCCCCCCCCCCAATCGACCCTATCACTTATCTATGAAAGCAATTAGATACCACAATTCAAGGATGGCCAGCCTGTCTATGTGCTCTGGCAGCAGATTCACTCCTTGTTCAGGAAAGTAAAAAACTTACTTTTGAAACACCCACTGTCATTCATTCACCACATGACTTAAGGACTTACTTTCTCACAAATCGATGACCCTTCTCTCTCTTTTACACATCCAACTAATTTATGACACCCTTCTTGAATCTCCCAAGTTCTTCTTTGAATGCTGTCCTACACTCAACTTTGCCACATTTATCACTAATTTTTCTGAATCCCCCATCCATACTTGCAAAGAGGAATTAGAATAACTGATGCCCTATTTCTCCCACATTTCCTCAGCCCCTTTAAATAACCCTGATTTTACTTGTTATACTGATGGCAGCTCCTCTACATCAGAAGGAAAAAAAAAGATAGCTGCATATGCAGTTGTCTGAAATTATTGATTCCCAACCCATCCCCTCAGGAACCTCTTTTCAAAAGATAGAGCTTTTTGCACTAACTAGAGCACTTACCATCATAGCTAACAAGAGAGCAAACATATACACTGATTCTAAATATACTTTCCATATCATACGCTCACATGTTGCCATCTTGAAGCAATGAGGGCTCCTATTTATTAAAGGCTCTCCCATAACTAACACCCCATTTATACTCCAGCTTTTAAACGCAGGTAACATGCCAACTGAGGTAGGCATCAAATATTGTCCAGGTCACCAGGTGACCTCAGACCCCATTAAACAGGGCAACAATGCCACAGACAGAGAAGCAAAATAAGCCTCACTCCCATCACCTGCTCAACAACTCATGGTAATCCCCAACAGAAAGCCTCTTTCCTTCCCTGAAGAAAAACCGTGATTATTACAAGAGGGAACACAACCACAAGGAGAGAGTTTACAAAAACAGAGGCGCTATCTCCTCCCCAAATCTCAGGCCACATAGATTCTTATGGACATTCATCAGGCCCTCCACACTCATCAGGCCCTACTCATAGGCACTAAACCTCTTTATCATCTCTTAAGACCTCTTATCACCTATCCTAACCTTTCATCCTACAACAAATCACTCAGTCTTGCATTATCTGCTCCTCTCCCAACACATCAGGCTCAATGCCATATCCCAGGGGAGGACTGGTAAATTGACTTCACTCACATGCTTCCAACATGAAAAATAAAACTCATGCTTACTCTAGTAGACACTTCTTCAGGGTGGATTGAGGCTTTGCCTATGAGATCAGAAACTGACTCAGAACTAGCACAGTTTCTCATATGAGAAATCATCCCTTGTTTTGGCCTCCCACTCTCCCTCCAATCTGATAAGGGCCAGCTTTTACCTCCCAAATCACTCAACAAGTAGCCCAATTCCTTGGCATAACCCGGAAACTATATATTCCTTACAGACCCCAATCCTCGGGAAAAGTAGAGAAGGCAAAGTCTATTCTCACAACACATGTAATTTAACACATGTAAAAAAAAAAAAGAGAGCAGAAATTTAAAATCCTTCTGTAGTTGACTCCATAAGTCAAGTTGACCAAAGTGTAAAGGTAATGTTCCACAGAACATCTTGTAATCAGAGTTACTGTTGTTTTATATTCCACCATCTCCAACTCCAATTCCTGGACCAAAGTAGCAAAGACATATAATGACTCAAGGAGAGGAGGTAGAATAGGGATACAAAGGCAAACAATATCAATTGTTCATCTTTCTGTGGACCTTCTCCTTTTTTAGGGTGGAGGGAAACAAGCGCACATACATGAGTCACATTTTAGCAAGTTATAAAGAGGTCTACAATAGTGTCCCTCAGTCTAAAATTGTATCTGTAACTAGTTTTATGAAGTCTGCTCAGTATAAAGAAGAGGTGTATTGCTAAGTTCATTAAACTTGTAAACAAAAAATGATTGGAAACCATCATTAGCAAAACAAAGTTGCTAAATTTTGGGTTTTTTTAAATACTGTATTATGAAAAAATCTTTTAGATGTATTGTAGGACTCTAGTTTCTCATGTCATTCACATAACAATTTATATCGAGAATTGTGTTGCATATTTCCTAAATTAAAAGTCCTTCTACCAAAATAAGTATAAATTGCTAAATTAATAATGATGTCAGAATAAAAATGAAGGAAAAGATGGAACAATTAGTACAGTATGAAAGAAAATAAAGCCAAGGAATGCCATGTAAATGTTTGCATTTAGGGTACTTGGGTGTTATGATCAAGGTCAATGGAAGAGGGAGTCTAAACCTCACACTGGAACCATGAAGGATATCTGAGTTTACATAGTCCTTAAAAGGACCATAGACCAAGAAGCTTCACTCAGAAAGAATGGAGTTCTGGCTCATCTCCTATGATTTGGGGAGGTATCGATTGCATAAGAATGGCCTTTGAACTTTGAATATATAACAAATGTACTAACAATGGATAGTTTTCTGAAAATAAGAACAGAATGTAATCATGTACCCAACAGTTTCTTCTTTTTTGTTTTATAAAATGCACACTGAAACTCTGGAAAGACTACAGAGTAGAAGGCAGTGGTTATAGGGAAGGAACATCTGTTTTGAAAAAATAAAGAGATGGAAAAGAATGAGAGTAGAAGGTAGGAAAACAGAAATGGAGACAACTTAATATAGATGACGCTTATGAAGCAAAATAAGACATTGAGGGGTAGGGTATACCAAAAGATGGCATATAGATAAAAGGAATAGGAGAGACTGTGAGGAAGCAGTCATTTAGAGGCTTATTGGAGTATAAATGTTGTCAGAGAAATTTACCAAAAGTCAAACCCTGATTAGAAAAATAAAGTAAAAAGGTCCATATAAGTGTTAGAGAACGGAAAAAGAAGGAAAATATAAATTTAATGCCAATTCATATGCAGTGTTAAATGTAGCAGGATGCGGGCCAACCCACAAAATACACACACTCATGCAAACACACACACACACACACACACACACACATGTACACAGAGCAGTTGAAAGTTACCTTTTCCAGGAGAATATTGGTTAAGAATGTAAAAGAAGAAACAATGAATTTACTTAGGAAAAATATCTGGGACAGTTGTAGTAAAAAATGTTTCTGACATGGTTTTATGTAATTTTTGCAAAGAATTTCTTTAAAAAATGAAAAGGATAAAAATGAGTGAACTTTCTCAATTGGAAAAGAATCATTATTTCTTCCAATTATTATCTTATAAAAATTATGTTGACACCATTCAAATTGTTTAACTTTCTAATTAGTTGGAAGTTAACCTTCATAAGTTCCTTGACTGCTACTAAATACAGAGTCATTGCTTACTATTTTACTAGAACTAGCTGTACATATTAGCCACACTCACTGAATTAAAGGAGTCTGAACCACTGCTAATAGAAAAAATACCAAGTTAGGTTCCTGGGTGCTTGTTTTCACAAAATTTTACACAACTGAGTCAACTATAACTTTTAAAACATAGATTAATATTTCAATTGATGGCTAAATGAAGTTCATCTTAATTAAATCACATGAAAGAAAGGAAATGATGCTCTAGACATAGCATATGGGGATTGAACTAAAATGACTGGGCATATGTGGGACAAACTTTCACATTAGTTCCTGAGGATGCCAATACGTTAGAAATGCACGATTAATGAAATTTACACAGCAGGAAGGGTCTGTTTAAACCAATTAAAGCAAAGTGACAAAGACGTGATAACTGGGGAAATTGAATGAGAAATAAAGATGGTGAATTTCACTTGAAAAGACAAAATAATGAGACAAAACTACATAAAAGTTTGTATAGGGACTTAAAGACAAAGGTACCAGAAAAGAATGAATCCATGACTAGGTAAGCAAGGAAGATGCCTTTACGTTGGAAACTTGACCTTTTTCTCTTCACATAAAAAAGGAAAAAGAACTCAAAATGCATTTAAAATGATAATCCAACGTGAGGAAGAAACAAAGAAAAATTGGAAAAACTCCCATACTTTACTCTGTGGTTCAAACATGACCTAATTTTTTGTAAGATTTGAAGACCTTTCTAGAAATCAGATAAAAGATTGTTTTACTTTCATTCACCCTTTGATGTTAAAGGAATCAAGACAAGAAATGACACTGGGGAAGGAGATAGAATAGAACTTCCTCTTGGATAAACAATGTCTGTCATTGGTCCTATATTAAACCTTCTACAATTTTCAGAATAAATTGGGGACTCAGCTTTGAACAAGAGAATAGCTTAAAAAGAGGTGAGGAAGCAGAGAGAAAAGGCATTCATTTTTCAGAAACAATGTATAACAATAGTCATATGAATCCTGCTACATGCATTAAAGAAATATATTCCTAAATTCCATTCTCTTTGACGATAAAATTATAATAGAAAATTTAGTTAGAAGGATGTTAAGTTTAAAATAACTCTATTAGTGTGATATAAACAAAGAAAACAGCAATGAAAATTGCAACAAAGAAATTGGCTACATCTGATGGGAGGAGAACAGAAATATGGAAAGCTTTTGTAGCTTACTCCAAGTTTCAAAATGACCAATATTTTTTAAATTGGAAGCAAATATTTCCAAAGAACGCCTTGTCAAACAGGGGCAAAGGTATATCACAAACACACACACACACACACACACACACACACACACACACACACACACACGCACACCACCGGATGCAAAAGTTATAGAGATGGAAAATGACACTGTGAGGTAGAAGATTTCCTCTGGGATAAACAATATGTATCAATCATACATGTTTCACTGGTCTTTCTCCTTTTTTTCAGAATACAATCCAAACATGCACACATACATGAGTGCTTAAAGTGCTTAAGAAATCATGAGGGAGCCTACAACAAAAGAACCCATCTAGCTAAAACTCTTTCAATAGCAGTAGTCTTATGAAGTCCTTCATGCATTAAAGAGATGTATTCCTTAGTTCCATCTAATCTGTATCCAAAAATATAATTGAAAAAATCTCTGTAAAAGGAAGGTTGTTAAGCTTTTAATGGTTATAATAGTGTTTTGTTAAAAAGTATATATATATATATATATAGGAGTATCCTAGAACTCTAGCCTCTCATGTCATTCATACAAAATTTCAAAATGGAGAAATATGTTATAAACAATCTTGCTCAATATATAAAGTCCTTTCAGCCAATCTATGTCTTTTGGTTGGGGCATTCAACCCATTTACATTTAAGGTAATTCTTGATAGGTGTGGACCCATTGCCATTTACTTTGTTGTTTTGGGTTCACGTTTACACAACCTTTCTGCATTTCCTGTCTAGAGAAGATCCTTTAGCATTTGTTGAAGAGCTGGTTTGGTGGTGCTGAATTCTCTCAGCTTTTGCTTGTCTGTAAAGCTTTTGAATTCTCCTTCATATCTGAATGAGATCCTTGCTGGGTACAGTAATCTAGGTTGTAGTATATTCTCTTTCATTACTTTCAGTATGTCCTGCCATTCCCTTCTGGCCTGGAGGGTTTCTATTGATAGATCAGCTGTTATCCTTATGGGAATCCCTTTGTGTGTTATCTGTTGTTTCTCCCTTGCTGCTTTTAGTATTTGTTCTTTGTGTTTGATCTTTGTTAATTTGATTAATATGTGTCTTGGGGTGTTTCGCCTTGGGTTTATCCTGTTTGGGACTCTCTGGGTTTCTTGGACTTGGGTGGCTATTTCCTTCCCCATTTTAGGGAAGTTTTCAGCTATTATCTCCTCGAATATTTTCTCATGGCCTTTCTTTTTGTCTTCTTCTTCTGGGACTCCTATGATTCGAATGTTGGGGCATTTCACATTGTCCCAGAGATCCCTGAGGTTGTCCTCATTTCTTTTGATTCTTTTTTCTTTTTTCCTCTCTGCTTCATTTATTTCCACCATTTTATCTTCTACTTCACTTATCCTATCTTCTGTCTCTGTTATTCTACTCTTGGTTCCCTCCAGAGTGTTTTTGATCTCATTCATTGCATTATTCATTTTTAATTGACTCTTTTTTATTTCTTCTAGGTCTTTATTAAACATTTCTTGCATCTTTTCCATCTTTGTCTCCAGGCTATTTATCTGTAACTCCATTTTGTTTTCAAGATTTTGGATCATTTTTATTATCATTATTCTAAATTCTTTTTCATGTAGATTCCCTATCTCCTTCTCTTTTGTTTGACTTGGTGGGCACTTGTCATGTTCCTTTACCTGTTGGGTATTTCTCTGCCTTTTCATCTTGTTTAGATTGCTGTGTCTGGAGTGGGTTTTCTGTATTCTGAAGGTCTGTGGTTCCTTTTTACTGTGGAGGTTTTACCCAGTGGGTGGGGTTAGACAATTGGCTTGTCAAGGCTTCCTGGTTAGGGAAGCTTGTGTCGGTGTTCTGGTGCGTGGAACTTGATTTCTTCTCTTTGGAGAGCAATGGAGTGCCCAGTAATGAGTTTTGAGATGGGTCTATGTGTTAGGTGTGACCTTGGGCAGTCTGTATGTTGACGTTCAGGGCTATGTTTCTGAGTTGCTGGAGAATTTGCGTGGTATGACTTGCTCTAAAACTTATTGGCTCTTGGGTGGTGGTTGGTTCCAGTGTAGGTATGGAGGCTTTTGGACGGTCTCTTATTACTTAAAGTTTCATGTAGTCAGGAGTTTTCTGGTGTTCTCAGGTTTTGGGCTTAAGCCTCCTGCCTCTGGATTTCAGTTTTATTCTTCCAGTCATCTCAGGACTTCTCCAACTATACAGCACTGATAATAAAACTTCTAGGTTAATGACAAAAAGATTCTCCCCCATTAGGGACTCCCAGAGAGGTTCAGAGTTACATGAAGAAGATGAGAGGGAGGAGGGAGATAGAGATGAGCAGGAGGAGAAAAAGGGGGACTCAAGAGGAGAGAGACAAATCTACGCAGTTGTCTGTTCCTAGAGTGTTCTCCGTAGCCCAGACACCCACAAAGATTCACAGGATTGGATTGGGAAGAGAAGGGGAAAGGAGGAAATAGAGGTGTTTTGAGGTAGAAAACAGAGAGTCAAGATTGGGAGAGAATAATCAACACACTCCTGAATAAAAATGGGAACTGAATATTGGATTCTTAAATGTTCACAATTTATATCATATACTGAAAAACAAAAATTAAAAATCTAGAGTAGAGGTTAGACTCTTAAAAATACTATATTAAAAACAAAAACCAAAACACACACAAAAAAATTTTAGAAATATATATGAATTTCGGTTTAAAAATAGGGGTTCTCTTTTTTTTGGAAGGTTATAGTGTATTGAAAATGAAAATTAAGGAGTCGTAGAGGAGTACTAGAGGACTTTAAAAGAAATAAGAGAAAAAGAAAAATAGAAAATAGAAGAGAAAAAGGAAAAAAAAAAAGAAGAAAAAAGAGAAAAAAGAAAAAAAAAGAAAAAAATTTCCCTAATTAAAAAAATCGTAAAAATCTATGAAAATGAAAGTTAAGGAGTAATGGGGGAGTAATACGGAATTTTAAAGGAAAATAAAAGCGAAAAAATAAAAAAGAAAAAATAAAAAAATTTGTTTTTTCTTACTTAAAAAAAAAAAGTAAAAATATATCTAGGAATTTCTCTGGAGCTGTTGGGGTCAGTGTGGGTTTGGCTCAGTTTCAGATATCTCCTCGTTCCAGCTTATACTTCTCGATATCTACAGGCCCCTTACGGTGTAGTCCGTGTTTTCTACAGGGATTTTAATCTGTTGCACCGGTCCCTTCTGAAGAGGTTCCCTTTGTTTATTTGGCTTCTGTTTGCCGGTCTCTTCAGGGCCTCATTTCTGCCCTGACACAGGCGGGTGGAGGTGGACTCTTACTCAGGTAGCTACTTCCGTTGCGCTGCGGGGAGGGGCCGGCGCTGCTCAGGCTCCCGGCTGCTCTATATGGAGCGTGCCCCGTGCTGTGCGCGGTTCCAGCCCTCGGGTGTTCCACAAAAGCACGGAGCAAAAAGCTGCGCCTGCTCTTTGTGCCTTCCCCGTCAGAGTGGTCCAGGCAGCCAGGGGCTTGACGCTTGATGGGCGCACTCTCCCCGGGTGCGCTCGCCCACTCCCTTCCACGGTCCCAGTCTCAGATTCCGCAGTGCGTGCGTCTTCTGCCCTCCGCGTCTCCAGCCCCAGTCCCTGCCCGCGCCGGTTCGGTGCCTGCGCCCTGTGTCTCTCCGCGACCCTCCCGGCGGATGTTGACCATCCAGAATCTCGGTCCCTTTGTTCTGCGAATGGCTGGCAGGGTGTTCGGCCGGTTAATTTTCTCTCTCTCTTTTGCTCTCCCACAGTTCAAGTTGGCAACTCACAAAAGCCCCCTCCGATTGTCCTCAGGGCACTGAGGCCTGGACCCTACCCCAAGCAAAGCCACTTGCTGGTGGCGGATGCGGGTGTCTGGGGTACTTTTCTGCTGGGAGTTGCTTTTAGGCTCGTAATCTGTGGGTTTTATTTATTGTTTCCCTCCCAGTCAGGTTGCCCTCTGAGATTCAAACACTTCCCCCAGGCCCACCAGTGCGAGGGTTTCCTGGTGTCTGGAAACGTCCCTTATTAAGATTCCCTTCTTGGGACGGATCTCCGTCCTTAGCTCTTTTGTCTCACTTTTTATCTTTTATATTTTGTCCTACCTCCTTTCAAAGACAATGGGCTGCTTTTCTGGGCGCCTGACGACCTCAGCTAGCGATCAGAAGTTGTTTTGTGAAGTTTGCTCTGTGTTCAGTTATTCTTTTGATGAATTTGTAGGAGAGAAATTGGTCTCCCCGTCCTACTCCTCCGCCATCTTGGCTCCTCCCTCCTATATAAAGTCCTTCCACAAACACTTAAAAGTTATTGCAGTGCAACAAATGAATACTTATGTCAATAAAATACAAGAAAAAGACAATAAAATTCCTATGGTATGAGAGAAAATTAAGCCAAAAGTGGTATGTAAAGTATCTGTGCCTGAGAGAAGACTCCAGTGAATGGTCTAGGGCATTGAACACGTGACCCTACAGCCCACACTGGATCTACAAGGTACACCTGAATTTGCACAGTCTTCAAAAGGATAAGACTTGGAAAAAACTCAGTCAGCAAATATAAAGTCTGGTCTTAAAGTTTGGAGAGGTATCAGTGGCATATTAAAGACTCCTTGAACTTTGAATACATGATAGAAACCCTAAGTTATGGAAAGTGTACCAGAAAGTAAATGCAGAATGTAAACCACATGCCCATCAGACTCATCCCCTTCATCTCACAAAATTAGTAGTGAAACTGACAAGGCTCTGGATGAGAGAAGAAGACAGGGTATATAGGGAGGGAATATAGGAAATGAAACAAGAAGCACTGACAAAGAATCAGGTTAGGGTAATAGATAGAAAAAAATTAATGTGACAGAAGTCCATAAACAAAAACACTGAGGAGAGAAGAGTAAAGAATAAGATAAAGTGTGAATGAAATTTGGGCATATAGATAAAAAGAATGGGAATGTGTAAAGAATCAAGAAAGTAGTTGTTTAAAGCTTATTGGAATAAAAATGTTTTCAGGGAAATTTATCTATTTTTTTCCCCAAGGATTAAAGGAAAAATTAAAAGAAAACACACAGGTAAGTATAGTGGGCTTAAAGCACCAGGGAAATGCAAATTTAGTGAAAAATTCACATAAAATGTAATAAGATTTAAACAAGTGCAAACACATACACAAACGTGCTGATATACAGAATGTGCCAAAGTTTCTGACAGCTTCCTTTGGTCTTGATCAAAAATTAAAGGAAGAAAAGGAACAATCTTGCTGACTCAAGGAAAAATTTCAGGCATATTAGTAGTGGTGTGTACCTTGCAAAAATATTCTTGAATTATTTGGACACTTCATGGGCTGTTATGATTTGGTAGGTTACCTTTAATAAATTCTTTGGCTGCTACTAAATATACATTATTAAGTCTCACAATTATTGTAGCTATGTTGCATGAAGCATCCACAAACAGTGAATTAGAGAATACTGGACTGCTTCAAGAGAAAAATGCAGGGATTGGTTCTTAGGAACCTCTATTCACACTTTGTTAAGCAATGATGACATGATTTTCTTTCTGGTGAACTGCTATTTTAGCCCATGGCAAAGTGAAGTTCATCTTATCGTGACTGCCTTTTCAGAAAAAAAAAAAAGTAAACATGTGTCCATGAAAACAGAATTGGTTAAAAAGAGATGAGGGACTAAGGAGAAAAAGAATCACTCATTTGTTCAAAGTAGTATATGTAGCAGTGCCTGAATGCATTAAAGAGGTAATCTTATTTTTCTCTGCAAATAAAAATATACTGAAAAATGTCATTAGAAAATAGGATATTTAAATTTTAATGGATAATTTCACATCTTATGGGAAAATTTTTTGAAAGCGTTAAAGACTATAATTTGTGGCTTCATTCACATAAAATATTCAAGTTAAGAGATATGTATTATTTTTAAAATTCCTAACAATACCAAATCTTTCCACAAATATTTGAAGTACTTGCAGTTGACCAAATTGACAGTTGTGTTAATAAAAGTAAGGAACAATGAATTAAAATTCTTCTCTTCAGATAAAAAACAAATTGGAGGGGAAAATGATGAAAAGCATTTTAATACTTGGAGTAGTAGAATTTAGGGCAGTGTAAGAATGACCCTCAAGTTTACTTGTAACCAATGAATGATTTCAGATATAATTTAGGTTTTGAAAGACCAGAAAAGAGAGTACTATGGAAGAAGTCAACAAGCAAAACATTGCCTTAGACTGGCAGAGATATGGATAGTGCAAGGCAAGGATGGTATATTGACTGAAAACTGGTATATGGTTAAGACATCAGGAAAGCAAGCATTTTAAAGTTTTTTGGGAATAAAGGGATGTCAAAGGTCCTTTGGACGTGGGTTATCTCCTCTCGGCCGCTCCCAATGCTGCGTCAGGAGCAGTGGCTGAGAGGAAGACCTCACGTCCAAGCTAAGGAGCAGCGGCTGTGCTTTACTGGAGCAGCCATGAAGAAATACCCCATGTCCAAGGTCAGAGAAACCCCACTAAGACGGTAAGCGCTGAGAGAGGGCATCGGAGGGCAGACAGATTGAAATCACAATCAGAGAAAACTAACCAATCTGGTCACATGGACCACAGCCTTGTCTGACTCAATGAAACTAAGCCATGTTGTGTAGGGCCACCCAATATGGACAGATCATGATGGAGAGTTCTGACAAAATGTGTTCCACTGGAAAAGGGAATGGCAAACCACTTCAATATTCTTGCCTTGGGAAGCCCATGAATGGTATGAAAAGGCAAAACGATAGGACCCTGAAAGATGAAATCCCCAGTTGGGTAGATGCGCAATATGCTACTAGAGATCAGTGGAGGAAGAACTCTAGAAAGAATGAATAGATGGAGCCAAAGCAAAAACAACACCCAGTTGTGGATGTGACTGGTGATAGAAGCAAGGTCCGATGTTGTAAAGAGCAATATTGCATAGGAAACTGGAATGTTACATCCATGAATCAAGGCAAATTGGAAGTGGTCAAGGAGTGGTCAAAGGAGATGGCAAGAATGAACATTGACATTCTAGGAATCAGTGAACTAAAGTGGACTGGAACAGGTGAATTTAACTCAGATGACCATTATATCTACTACTGTGGGCAAGAATCCCTTAGAAGAAATGGAGTAGCCATAATAGTCAACAAAAGAGTCTGAAATGCAGCACTTGGATGCAATCTCAAAAATGACAGAATGATCTCTGTTCATTTCCCAGGTAAACCATTCAATATCACAATAATGCAAGCCTATGCCCCAACCAGTAATGCTGAAGAAGCTGAAGTTGAACGGTTCTATGAAGACCTACAAGATCTTTTAGAACTAACACCCCCCAAAAATGTCCTTTTCATTATAGGAGACTGGAATGCAAAAGTAGGAAGTCAAGAAACACCTGGAGTAACAGGCAAATTTGGTCTTGGAGTACAGAATGAAGCACAGCAAAGGCTAATAGAGTTTTGCCATGAGAACGCATTGGTCATGGCAAGCACCCTCTTCCAACAACACAAGAGAAGACTCTACACATGGACATTACCAGATGGTCAACACCGAAATCAGATTGATTATATTCTTTGAAGCCAATGATGGAGAAGCTCTATACAGTCAGCAAAAACAAGACTGGGAGCTGACTGTGGCTCAGATAATGAACTCCTTACTGCCAAATTCAGACTTAAATTGAAGAAAGTGGGGAAAACCACAAGACCATTCAGGTATGAACTAAATCAAATCCTTTATGACTATAAAGTGTAAGTGAGAAATAGATTTAAGGGACTAGATCTGATAGACAGAGTGCCTGATGAACTATGGATGGAGGTTCATGATATTGTACAAGAGACAGGGATCAAGACCATCTTGAAGAAAAAAAAAAGGCAAAAAGGCAAAATGGCTGTCTGAGGAGGCCTTACAAATAACTGTGAAGAGAAGAGAAGAGAAAAGGAAAGATATAATTATCTGAATGCAGAGTTCCAAAGCATAGCAAGGAGAGATAAGAAAGCCTTATCAGTGCAAAGAAATAGAGGAAAACAATAGAATGTGAAAGAATAGAGATCTCTTCAAGAAAATTAGAGATACCAAGGGAACATTTCATGCAAAGATGGGCTCAATAAAGGACAGAAATGGTATGGACCTAACAGAAACAGAAGATATTAAGAAGAGGTGGCAAGAATACACAGAATAACTGTATAAAAAAGATCTTCATGACCCAGATAATCACAATGCTGTGATCACTCACCTAGAGCCAGACATTCTGGAATGCGAAATCAAGTGGGCCTTAGGAAGCATCATTATGAACAAAACTAGTGGAGGTTATGGAATTCCAGTTGAACTGTTTCAAATCCTAAAAGATGATGCTGTGAAAGTGCTGCACGCCGTATGCCAGCAAATTTGGAAAACTCAGCAGTGGCCACAGACCTGGAAAAGGTCAATTTTCATTCTAATCCCAAAGAAAGGCAATGCCAAAGAATGCTCAAACTACTGCACAATTGCACTCATCTCACATGCTAGCAAAGTAACGCTCAAAATTCTCCAAGCCAGACTTCAGCAATACGTGAACTGTGAACTTCCAGATGTTCAAGCTGGTTTTAGAAAAGGCAGAGGAACCAGAGATCAAATTGCCAACATCTGCTGGATCATCGAGAATGCAAGAGAGTTCCAGAAAAACATGTATTTCTGCCTTATTGACTATGCCAAAACCTTTGACTGGGGGTCACAATAAACTGTGGAACATTCTGAAAGAGATGGGAATACATGACCACCAGACCTGCCTCTTGAGAAATCTGTATGCCGGTCAGGAAGCATAGATAGAACTGGACTTGGAATAACAGATGGGTTCCAAATAGGAAAAGGAGTAAGTCAAGACTGTATACTGTCACCCTGTTTATTTAACTTATATGCAGAGTATATCATGAGAAACCCTGGGGTGGATGTAGCACAAGCTGGAATCAAGATTGTTGGGAGAAATATCAATAACCTCAGATATGCAGATGACACCACCCTTATGGCAGAAAGTGAAGAAGAACTAAAGAGCCTCTTGATGAAAGTGAAAGAGGAGAGTGAAAAGTTGGCTTAAAACTCAACATTCAGAAAACTAAGATCATGGCATCCAGTCCCATCACTTCATGGCAAATAGATGAGGAAGCAGTTGAAACAGTGTCAGACTTTATTTTTGGGGGGCTCCAAAATCACTGCAGTGGTGATTGCATTTATGAAATTAAAAGCTTACTCCTTGGAAGGAAAGTTATGACCAACCTAGATAGCATATTAAAAAGCAGAGACATTACTTTGTTAACAAAGGTCCATCTAGTCAAGGCTATTGTTTTTCCAGTAGTCATGTATGGATGTGAGAGTTGGACTATAAAAAAAGCTGATTGCTGAAGAATTGATGCTTTTGGACTGTGGTGTTGGAGAAGACTCTTGAGAGTCCCTTGGACTGCAAGGAGATCCAACCAGTCCATCCAAAGGAGATAAGTCCTGGGTGTTCATTGGAAGGAGTGATGTTGAAGCTGAAACCCCAATACTTTGGCCACCTCATGCGAAGAGCTGACTCATTTGAAAAGACCCTGATGCTGGGAGGGATTGGGGGCAGGAGGAGAAGGGGACGACAGAGGATGAGATGGCTGGATGTCATCACCGACTCAATCGGCATGTGTTTGGGTAAACTCCGGGATTGTGTGATGGACAGGGAGGCCTGGCATGCTACGATTCATGGGGTCACAAAGAGTCGGATACGATTGAGCAACTGACCTGAACTGATATTTCTTCTAAAACCAATAAATAAAATTTGGTTGCAAAGAAGATCATGTGTTATTCAAAGTGCAAGATAATGAACAAAAAGGAGAAGATTGTTAATACTGAAAGAAAATATTGCCAAGATAACACTGGAAATATTATTATATCTGAAAATGTGTTCAGGCACAGTGGAAGAATGAGTATCAAGTTAATGGGCCAAGAAAAGAAAGAAAAATTTATACAGGCTGTGAGGAATCAATGAGTAGCCAAACTTTGCTCACCTGCTAGTGGTCTTCTCTGATCTCTGCAGGTTTTGGGAAGTGTCATTGACCTAAATGTGGGCCCTAGATATTGGAATTAGGCAGAGGACCTAATTGTGATATGTTCTGACAAATAAAGAGAAGGAACACAGTTCCTGTCAACCTAATATCCTTAATTTCCTCACCTTTTAAGTAAGTCTATAACATTGCTTAAAAAAGAAAAAAGCTAATGTTAAAAGGAAAGAAACGATATGGAATGGAATAAGGAGGCATTGAAATAGGTTTTTAGAAGTGGAAATTAATGAAGAGAACTCTCTATGGACAAATCTATAACTAACATTTGGAGAGATAAAAGTAGACATCCAAAAATAGCAATACAAAGAAAGTGTATGGATTAAGAGATTGGGAATGTCAAGGCCTCAAAAAACCACTTATGTAAATTAGGTTCGTGAGAAACCTGTTTAAGAATACTTATCATTTTTCCCCTAAGTTTCTTTAGAAAAATAAAATGAGAAGTTTAAGGGCAATGTCGTGGAAATGGTACATTAGGAAACAAAGTATATTATAAAATTCATGTTTATTTCTTAACTATCTAAATGGAAATACACAAACATGCCCACACACATACACAGAGTGGCTGAGAGCTCACTTGGTTAAGAGACTATTCTCCCAAAAGGAATATGGGTAAAAAGTAAAAGTATTGTATTAATTGTGAAAAAAATTTTAAAATAATTCTAAAGTCTACATTTTAAAAGTATTCATTAGCTATTTTGAATATACTACTGCTGTTGCTTTTCAGCTTTTTTTTTTTTAAATTTTATTGTATTAGTTGGAGGCCAATTATTTCACAACATTTCAGTGGGTTTTGTCATACATTGACACGAATCAGCCATAGAGCTTTTCAGCTTATTATGTCTAATTTGTCATTGGGCTTTTACTCTATAAATGGAGTCAACTTCATCAGTGCTATACCTAAGAGAGATTGCAACAACAGGACAAATCACAGAAGCACCTATGTGGGAAATTGACTAGCAAGTAAATATGGCACACAACCATTGAAAGGACATAAAAATGAGATAAAATCATACAAGAATGTGTGTACTGACTCTGAGGAAGATGATGATCGAGCATCAAAAGCAAACTTACAAGAGAAAAATGAAGCTATGACTAGGTACACCGGGAAATATGTTAACAAGATTTGCCTTTTTTTTTTTTTGCCTAACACTTGCTGACAAAATCAAAGGCACAAATAGATGGTTCATGCCTAAAGAAGTAACTTTTTAGGAATGGTGGAAGACAATATTTTCAAACACTGCCATATTTTTCTGTGGAGTTCTAACCAACATACATTTATAAATATTTGAACAATGAAAGCCTATTTCAAAGCCTATTTCAGCAATTAGAAGGAAATGAGTACTTCTTATATGCCTGGGTTCCAAAAAGAATAAGATTGAAAATGACACCAAGCAAACAGGTAGTATAGCTCGCCCTTAGTGATAAAAATCATATCAGTAATAGGTCTTGCCTTAAGCCATTTCTTTTTCAGAACACACAGAGAGCAAACAAAAACTCATTTGCAAGAGAGGTACTTGAGAGGACATGAGGAGGACAGAGTTCCTCTGTCCACAAATCTACCCTGTAACAGTCTTCATTTAACTCCTGTCAAATATGTTAATGTGATATATTCCTGAGTTAAATTATCTTTGAAATAAAAATTATTACTGAAAATTGTCATTAAAGGATATTAAAATTGTTAAAATTTTATCCTCTTGTAGGAAAACATAATTCTCAGTGACTTCCCAGGTAATAATTTCTTTATCTTTCACATCAAAAGTCAAGAAGGAAAAGAGAATAATATAAACAATGGACCATTTCCTAAGATACAAATTTCTTCTGCAATCATTAGCAGAATTCAGATTGCCATGATGAACTGTTATTCATAATATAAAACAAAAAGCATAAAAAGATGATTACCATTCTTGGAAGAAAAAAAATCTAAAAATAATATTGGAAATATTCTTAAAACTAGGAGTGTTTGGGTAATGTACTCAAGGACATGGAAGAATGTGCCTCAAGTTTATGAATGATGGAAAGATAGCAGAATTTGCACAGGCTTTGAAGGGACAGTGCTTCCCTTGTAGCTCAGCTGGTAAAGAATCCACCTGTAATTCAGGAAACCCTGGTTTGATTCCTGTGTTGGTAAGATCCTCTGGAAAAGGGAACAGCTACCTACTCCCGTATTCTGGCCTGGAGAATTTCATGGACTATCCATGGAGTTGCAAAGAGTTGGACACAATTGAGTAACTTTCACTCACTTTCACTTTGAAGGGACAATGAACATGCAAATTTGACTCAGTCATTTTCTTTCATCACTGCAGGTTTGAGAAGGTCTCATTGACATAAATGTGGACCCATGAAATTGGATTTTCTTGGAAGTGCTAACTAGGGATATATCCTGGGAGATAAACAGAGTGGAGCCCAGTGCCTTTTAACTTAATTTTCTTAATTTCATCAACATCTTAGTGAACCTATACCAAGTCACTAAAAGAGTTTCCCTCATGGCTCAGACGGTAAAGAATTTGCCCATAATGTGGGAGACTTGGGTTGAATCCCAGGGTTGAGAAGTTCCCCTGGAGAAAGGAATGGCAACACACTCCAGTATTCTTGACTGGAGAATTCCATGAACAGAGGAGTCTAGTAGACTATAGTCCACAGGATTGCAAAAAGAGTTGGACACGAATGAGCGACTTTCACTTCACTAAAATAGGAAAAAGCTACTGTTAATAGGACAAAAATTGTATGGATACACACTACTATATGGAAGATAGTCAACGAGGACTTACTCTATAGTACAGGAAACTCTACTTACCCTAATGCTTATATATCAAACAGGAAAAATTTGAAAAAATAGATACATGTCTATATAAATGAATTACTTTCCTGTACACCTGAAATCACGATGGTGTGAACATTCACTAGAGCCAGTCATCCTGGAATGCAAAATCAAGGGGGCCTTAGGAAGCATCACTATGAAGAAAGCTAGTAGAGGTGATTAAATTCCAGTTGAGCTCTTTCAAATCCTAAAAGATGATGCTGTGAAAGTGCTGCATTCAACATGCCAACAAATATGGAAAACTCAGCAGTGGCCACAGGACTGGAAAAGGTCAGTTTTCATTCTAAACCCAAAGAAAGAAAATGTTAAAGAATGCTCAAACTACCGTGCAATTGCACTCATCTCACACACTAGCAAAGTAATGCTCAAAATTCTCCAAGTTTTAAGTTTAATTCAACAGTACATGTACTATGAACTTTCTGATGTCCAACCTGGATTTAGAAAAAGCAGAGGAACCAGAGATCAAATTGCCAACATCCATTGGATCATCAAAAAAGCAAGAGAGTTCCAGAAAAACATCTAATTCTGCTTTATTGACTATGCCAAAGCCTTTGACTGTGTGGATCACAACAAACTGTGGAAAATTCTTCAAGAGTTGGGAATACCAGACCACCTTGCCTGCCTCTTGATAAATCTGTATGCAGGTCAGGAAGCAACAGCCAGAACTGGACATGGAACAACAGACTGATTCCAAATCAGGAAAGGTGTACATCAAGGCTGTATGCTGTCACCCTGCTTATTTAACGTTTATGCAGAGTACACCATGAGAAACGCTGGGCTGGATGAAGCGCAAGCTGGAATCAAGATTGCTGGGAAAAATATCAATAACCTCAGATATGCAGATGACACCACCCTTATGGCAGAAAGTGAAGAAGAACTAAAGAGCCTCTTGATGAAAGTGAGAGAGGAGAGTGAAAAAGTTGGCTTAAAACTCAACATTCAGAAAACTAAGATCATGGCATCTGGTCCCATCACTTCATAGGCAATGGATGGGGAAATAGTGGAAACAGTGAGAGATTTTATTTTATTTTTTGGGGGGCTCCAAAATCACTGCAGATGGTGACTGCAGCCGTGAAATTAAAAGACGCTTGCTCCTTGGAAGGAAAGTTATGACCAACCTATCCAGCATATTAAAAAGCAGACACATTACTTTGCCAACATATTTCCATCTAGTCATGGCTATGGTTTTTTCAGTGGTCATGTATGGATGTGAGAATTGGACTATAAAGAAAGCTGAGCACCGAAGAATTGATTCTTTTGAACTGTGGTGTTGGTGAAGACTCCTGAGAGTTCCCTCGACTGCAAGGAGATCCAACCAGTCCATCCTAAAGGAAATCAGTCCTTAATATTCATTGGAAGGACTGATCCTGAAGCTGAAACTCCAATACTTTGGCCACCTGATTGGAAGAACTAACTCATTTGAAAAGACCCTGATGCTGGGTAAGATTGAAGGCAGGAGGAGAAAGGGACAACAGAGGATGAGATGGTTGAATAGCATCACCGGCTCAATGGACTTGAGTTTGAGTAAACTCCGGGAGTTGACGATGGACAGGGAGGCCAGCATGCTTCAGTCCATGTGGTTGCAAAGAGTTGGACATGACTGAGCAAGTGAACTGAACTGATGTTTCAATTAAAAAAAAAAAAAACTATATCCCTGTAGTTGAAAAATATTTGACATCATCTCTGGTAATTGCATCTCATGAAATTTTAATGAAAACTGATATTTTAGAGATATGTATAATAGACCAATTACTGAGATACAGGTCTTTCTATAATTGTGTATCAGGAGGGCCAATTAGGCAATTAATGTTATGTTAATGAAAATACAAAAAACAAAAACAAAAACAGAATGATTGCTCATTAAAATTTTTCCAAGAGAATCATGTAAAATAATTTGTATACCTGGAAATATTTTGAAAACATTTTAAAAAGAATTGAATAAATGAGCCTCGAATTCATATTAAATAGTGATTGAAATTTACTCATGTTTCAGAGGACAATGGATGGAGAAATCCAGAGAAGATAGACATCTTCTCTTGTCTCTAAATATTTGGGATATATCATTGATATATTGATAGACATGACCTCTTGAACTTGGTATATGTGAGAGTTCCTATCTTTGGATGTGTTTTAGAAAGACAGTAAAATATGCCTGTCAACTTAATTGCCTTTCATCTCACCAGTTTCTCCAAGAAGCTATTGCAACTCTCTAGAAAACAAAAAAAGTCTAAGTCCATAGGTAAAGAATGGTATAAAATAAATGAAGTAAGAATGGAAAATGAAGGAAAATGGGTAAGTAAAAGAAAATTCACTTCAAGAAACTTAAGAAAGAAGTGCATAAATATTTAATTGAGAGGGAAGGTAGATATATCAGAGAAGAACAAGCCAATGGATCGTTATAGATTAAAAGGCAAAAGACATCAACACACCGAGAAACCATCATTTTAATGGTGTTGGGAGCAACAGGTTTTTTGGAAAAGTTATCTATTTTCACTGGAGTTCTTTCTGAAGAAGAAAATAAAAAGATAAAAATATATATAAAAATGGGAAGATCATTCCAATTTAATGCAAAATCTATCTTTCAAATTGAACCCACATGAATGTGCACACAAATACACACATGTACTTAACACTGCAGGAAGGCACACACATTCACATACATGCCCAGTAGCTGAGAGTTCAGTTTTACCCAGTGAGTGTTCTCAAAGTGAAAATGGACATAAAATGAATGAGTATTCTGACTTGAGAGAACTTTTAGGAATAGCAGCTCTCAGCTCTTCTTCTCCTCTTTGAGATAGTTAAGCTTTTATTATTCAGTTTGTATGCTTTCCTATAGCTCAGTTGGTAAAGAATCCGCCCGCAAAGCAGGAGACTTGGGTTCAATTCATGGGTTGGGAAGATCTCCTGGAGAAGGGAAAGGCTACCCACTCCAGTATTCTGGCGGGAGAATTCCATGCACTGTATAGACCACGGGATCGCAAAGAGTTGGACACGACCGAGAGACTTTCACTTTGTATGTTGTAATAATTACTTTGCCTTTTAATTAACATGTGTATTCAATCTGGTTATTATGACATCTATATGTTATAAAATAGCAACAAACACTGATTTGGAGGATCTTAGACCACTGCTTCTAGAGGTACTATAGGGTATATTACCTGGCCTCCTCTATTAAGAATATGTTCATCACCTAAGGGATATATAACATGGTGCATGCAAATTTATCTTTTAAGTATGCACAAATAAAATTTTTCTTAATTTCTATGAATAGAAAAAATATATTATGTCAGTGATGTAGGTCTAAATGAAGTGGCCTGAGCATATTTTGGACAAAATTTTCACTTCAGCCACTTGAAAAGACAATAATTTATTCATTTTTTGAATTATTAATTTGTTGTTCACTTTTCTTTTTTAATTTATTTTTATTAGTTGGAGGCTAATTACCTTACAATATTGTAGTGGTTTTTGCCATACATTGACATGAATCAGCCATGGATTTACATGTGTTCCCCATCCCAATCCCCCCTCCCACCTCCCTCCCCATCCCATCCCTCTGGGTCTTCCCAGTGCACCAGCCCTGCGCATTCGTCTCATACATCCAACCTGGACTGGTGATCTGTTTCACCCTTAATAGTATGCTTGCTTCAATGCTATTCTCTCAGAACATCTGACCCTCGCCTTCTCCCACAGAGTCTGAAAGTCTTTTCTATACATCTGTGTCTCTTTTTCTGTTTTGCATATAGGGTTATCATTACCATCTTTTAAAATTCCATATATATGCGTTAGTATACTGTATTGGTGTTTATCTTTCTGGCTTACTTCACTCTGTATAATGGGCTCCAATTTCATCCATATTATTAAAACTGATTCAAATGTATTCTTTTTAATGGCTGAATAATATTCCACTGTGTATTTATACCATGGCTTCCTTATCCATTTGTCTGCTGATGGGCATCTAGGTTGCTTCCATGTCCTGGTTATTATAAACAGTGCTGCAATGAACACTGGGGTGTACATATCTCTTTCAGATCTGGTTTCCTCGGTGTGTATGCCCAGGAGTGGGATTGCTGGGTCATATGGCAGTTCTATTTCCAGTTTTTAAAGGAATCTCCACACTGTTCTCCATAGTGGCTGTACTAGTTTGCATTCCCACCAACAGGGTTCCCTTTTCTCCACACCCTCTCCAGCATTTATTGCTTGCAGACTTTTGGATAGCAGCCATCCTGACTGGTGTGTTATGGTACCTCATTGTGGTTTTGATTTGCATTTCTCTGATAATGAGTGATGTTGAGCATCTCTTCATGTGTTTGTTAGCCATCTGTATGTCTTCTTTGGAGAAATGTCTGTTTAGTTCTTTGGTCCATTTTTTGATTGGGTCATTTATTTTTCTGAAATTGAACTGCAGGAGTTGCTTGTATATTTTTAACATTAATCCTTTGTCTGTTGCTTCATTTGCTATTATTTTCTCCCATTCTGAATGCTGTCTTTTCAGCTTGCTTATAGTTTCCTTTGTTGTGCAAGAGCTTTTAAGTTTAATTAGGTCCCATTTGTTTATTTTTGCTTTTATTTCCAATATTCTGGGAGGTGGGTCATAGAGGATCCTGCTGTTATTTATATCAGAGAGTGTTTTGCCTATGGTATCCTCTAGAAGTTTTACAGCTTCTGACCTTACATTTAGATCTTTAATCCATTTTGAGTTTATTTTTGTGTATGGTGTTAGAAAGAGTTCTAGTTTCATTCTTTTACAAGTGGTTGACCAATTTTCCCAGCACCACTTGTTAAAGGGGTTGGCTTTTCTCTATTGTATATCCTTGCCTCCTTTGTCGAAGATAAGGTGTCCATAGGTATATGGATTTATCTCTGGGCTTTCTGTTTTGTTCCATTGATCTATATTTCTGTCTTTGTGCCAGTACCATGCTGTCTTGATGACTGTGGCTTTGTAGTAGAGTCTGAAGTCAGGCAGTTTGATTCCTCCAGTTCCATTCTTCTTTCTCAAAATTGCTTTGGCTACTCGAGGTTTTTTATATTTCCATACAAATTGTGAAATTATTTGTTTTAGTTCTGTGAAAAATACCTTTGGTAACTTGATAGGGATTGCACTGAATCTATAGATTGCTTTGGGGAGTAGTCTCATTTTCACTATATTGATTCTTCCAATCCATGAACACGGTCTATTTCTCCATCTATTTGTGTCCTCTTTGATTTCTTTCATCAATGTTTTATAGTTTTTTATACATAGGTCTTTCATTTCTTTAGGTAGATATACTCCTAAGTATTCTATTATTTTTGTTGCAATGGTGAACGGTATTGTTTCCTTAATTTCTCTTTTTGTTTTCTCATTGTTAGTGTACAGGAATGCAAGGGATTTCTGTGTGTTAATTTTATATCCTGCACCTTTACTATATTCATTGATTAGCTCTAGTAATTTTCTGGTATTGTCTTTAGGGTTTTCTATGTGGAGGATCATGTCATCTGCAAATAGTGAGAGTTTTACTTCTTTTCCTATCTGGATTCCTTTTATGTCTTTTTTCTGCTCTGATTGCTGTGGCAAACACTTTCAAAACTATGTTGAATAGTATTGGTGAGAGTGGGTACACTTGTCTTGTTCCTGATTTTAAGGGAAATGCTTTCAATTTTTCACCATTGAGGATAACGTTTGCTGTGGGTTTATCATATATAGCTTTTATTATGTTGAGGTGTGATCACTCACCTAGAGCCAGACAGCAAGGAATGTGAAGTCAAGTACACCTTAGAAAGCATCACTATGAACAAAGCTAGTGGAAGTGGTGAAATTCCAGTTGAGCTATTTCAAATCATGAAAGATGGTGCTGTGAAACTGCTGCACTCAATATGCCAGCAAATTTGGAAAACTCAAGAGTGGGCACAGGACTGGAAAAGGTCAGTTTTCATTCTAATCCCTAGGAAAGGCAATCCCCCAAATGCTCAAACTACCACACAATTGCCCTCATCTCACACACTAGCAAAGTAATGCTCAAAATTCTCCAAGCCAGGCTTCAGCAATATGTGAATTGTGAATTTTTAGGTGTTCAAACTGGTTGTAGAAAAGGCAGAGGAACCAGAGATCAAATTGCCAACATCCGCTGGATCATCAAAAAAGCAAGAGAGTTCCAGAAAAACATCTAATTCTGCTTTATTGACTACGCCAAAGCCTTCGACTGTGTGGATCACAGTAAACTGTGGAAAATTCTGAAAGAGATGGGAATACCAGACCACCTGACTTGTCTCTTGAGAAACCTGTATGCAGGTCAGGAAGCAACAGTTAGAACTAGACATATGTCAGGAAGCATTAAACAAAAGGCTTCCTGTGTGCTGTTTTGGATCTGTCAGGAAACCTTTGGCCCTTATTGATTCCTGAATATTCAGGAATTAAGAGGAGAGGCACGCCTTTCCCGGGGCTGAGGAATCCAGGCATTTCTCATTTCAGTGATAAGTACCCTCTTCCTTATTATAAGCCAAATGGTGATAGGTGATTTTTTGCAACTCTCTCTTTGATAGGGATCATCTTATGCTTTGTAAGTCTGCAATTTTAATCTTTGTCATTGCTGAGAATAACCACCTTGTAAGACAGTATATATGCCCATGCCATGTTGATTAAAACACCTTTGCTCCATCAGAGCTTTGGTCCCCATGTCTTTCTTTCTTTCTATTCTTCCTGTCTTTCTCTCTCTCTCTATTTCTGGCTAATTCCTTGGAGCGCGGAGGCCCACTGAGCTCACTTTCTTGCCCGGGCTTCTAAGACTCTCTGGAGAAGGCACACTGTGCCTTCACCCACTCCAGAGGATGCCTGGTGCCTACGTGCAGTGGCACGAGCCCTAAGAATGGGACTCTATTGCTTTCCCCGTAAACCAGGGGATATTAGCCTCTTTCTCTCTCTTACTTTCTTATCGTTGACTCCAGACCACCAGGTTCCGGTCCATTAAAGGACCAACAGACATGGAACAACAAACTGGTTCCCAATAGGAAAAGGAGTATGTCAAGGCTGTATATTGTCACCCTGCTTATTTAACTTATATGCAGAGTACATCATGAGAAATGCTGGGCTGGATGAAACACAAGCTGGAATCTAGATTTCTGGGAGAAATATCAATAACCTCACATATGCAGATGACATCACCCTTATGGCAGAAAGTGAAGGGGAACTGAAAAGCCCCTTGATGAAAGTGAAAGTGGAGAGCGAAAAAGTTGGCTTAAATCTCAGCATTCAGAAAACTAAGATCATGGCTTCTGCCCATCACTTCATGGGAAATAGATGGGGAAACAATGGAAACAGTGGCAGACTTTAATTTTTTGGACTCCAAAATCACTGCAGATGGTGACTGCAACCCTGAAATTAAAATACACTTACTCCTTGGAAGGATGACCAACCTAGATAGCATATTAAAAAGCAGAGACATTACTTTGCCAACAAAGGTCCATCTGGTCAAGGCTATGGTTTTTCCAGTGGTCATGTATGGATGTGAGAGTTGGACTGTGAAGAAAGCTGAGTGCCAAAAAATTGATGCTTTTGAACTGTTGTGTTGGAGAAGACTCTTGAGAGTCCCTTGCACTGCAAGGAGATCCAACCGATCCATCCTAAAGGAGATCAGTCCTGGATGTTCATTGGAAGGACTGATGCTGAACCTGAAACTCCAGTACTTTGGCCAACTCATGCGAAGAGTTGACTCACTGAAAAAGACCCTGATGCTGGGACGGATTGGCGGCAGGAGGAGAAGGGGATGACAGAGGATGAGATGGCTGGATGGCATCACTGACTCAATGGACATGGGTTTGAGTAAACTCTGGCAGTTGATGATGGACAGGGAGGCCTGTGTGCTGTGATTCATGGGATTGCAAAGAATTGGACACGACTGAGCGACTGAACTGAACTAAACTGACTGATGTTCCTTCTATTCCTGCTTTCTCAAGGTTTGTTTTTTTTTTTTAATCATAAATGGATGTTGAATTTTTTCAAAGGCTTTTCCTGCATATATTGAGATAATCATGTGGTTTTTGTTTTTCAATTTGTTAATGTGGTGTATTACATTGATCGATCTGTGGATATTAAAGAATCCTTGCATTTCTGGGATAAAGCCCACTTGGTCACGATTTATGATCTTTTAAATATGTTGTTGGATTCTGTTTGCTAGTATTTTGTTAAGGATTTTTGCATCTGTGTTCATCAGTGATATTGGCCTGTAGTTTTCTTTTTTTTGTGGCATCTTTGTCTGGTTTTGGTATTAGGGTGATGGTGGCCTCATAGAATGACTTTGGAAGTTTCCCTTCTGCAATTTTCTGGAAGAATTTGCGTAAGATAGGTGTTAGCTCTTCTCTAAATTTTTGGTAGAATTCAGCTGTGAAGCCATCTGGTCCTGGGCTTTTGTTTGCTGGAAGATTTCTGATTACAGTTTCGATTTCCGTGCTTGTGATGGGTCTGCTAATATCTTCTATTTCTTCCTGGTTCACTTTTGGAAAGTTATACTTTTCTAAGAATTTGTCTATTTCTTCCAAGTTGTCCATTTTATTGGCATAGAGCTGCTGGTAGTAGTCTCTTATGATCCTTTGTATTTCAGTGTTGTCTGTTTGATATGTCCATTTTCATTTCTAATTTTGTTGATTTGGTTCTTCTATCTTTGTTTCTTGATGAGTCTGGCTAACGGTTTGTCAATTTTATTTACCTTTTCAAAAAACACGTTTTTAGCTTTGTTGATTTTGCCTATGGTCTCTTTTGTTTGTTTTGCATTTATTTCTGCCCTAATTTTTAAGATTTCTTTCTTTCTCCTAACCCTAGGGTTCTTCATTTCTTTCTTCTCTAGTTGCTTTAGGTGTAGAGTTAGGTTATTTATTTGACTTTTTTCTTGTTTCTTGAGGTAAGCCTGTATTGCTATGAACCTTCCCCTTAGCACTGCTTTTACAGTGTCCCATAGGTTTTGGGATGTTGTGTTTTCATTTTCATTCATTTCTATGCATATTTTGATTTCTTCTGTGACTTGTTGGTTATTCATAAGAGTGTTGTTTAGCCTCCATGTGTTGAAATTTTTAATAGTTTTTTTCCCCTGTAATTGAGATCTAATCTTAGTGCCTTGTGGTTGGAAAAGATGACTGGAATGATTTCAATTTTTTTGAACTTACCAAGGCTAGATTTATGGCCCATGATGTGATCTATTCTGGAGAAGATTTCATGTGCTCTTGAGAAAAAGGTGAAATTGATTGTTTTTGGGTGAAATGTCCTAGAGATATCAATTAGGTCTAGCTGGACCATTGTTTCATTTGTGTTTCCTTGTTAAGTTTCTGTTTAGTTGATCTGTCTGTAGGTGTGAGTGGGGTATTAAAGTCTCCCACTATTATTGTGTTAGTATTAATTTCCTCTTTTATACTCGTTAGCGTTTGCCGTACATATTACGGTGCTCCTATGTCGGGTGCATATATATTTATAATTGTTATATCTTCTTGGCTTGATCCTTTGATCATTATGTAGTGTCCTTCTTTGTCTATTTTCACAGCCTTTAATTTAAAGTCTATTTTATCTGATATGAGTATTGCGACTCCTGCTTTCTTTTGGTCACTGTTTGCATGAAATATTTTTTTCAAGCCCTTCACTTTCAGTCTGTATGTGTCCCTTATTTTGAGGTGAGTCTCTTGTAGACAACGTATATATGGATCTTGTTTTTGTATCCATTCAGCCAGTCTTTGTCTTTCGGTTGGGGCAATCAATCCATTTACATTTAAAGTAATTATTGATAAGTATGATCCTGTTGCCATTTACTTTATTGTTTTGGAGTTGAGTTTATACACCCTTTCTGTGTTTCCTGTCTAGAGAAGATCCTTTAGCATCTGTTGGAGAGCTTGTTTGGCAGTGCTGAATTCTCTCATCTTTTGCTTGTCTGTAAAGCTTTTGAATTCTCCTTCATATCTGAATGAGATCCTTGCTGGGTATAGTAGTCTGGGTTGTAGTTTCTTCTTTTTCATTCCATTCTGGCCTGAAGAGTTTCTATGGAAAGATCAGCTATTATCCTTATGGGAATTCCCTTGTGTGTTATATGTTGCTTCTCCCTTGCTGCTTTTAATATTTGTTCTTTGTGTTTGATCTTTGTTAATTTGATTAATATGTGTCTTGGTGTGTTTTGCCTTGGGTTTATCCTGTTTGGGACTCTCTGGGTTTCTTGGACTTGTGAGACTATTTCCTTCCCCATTTTAGGGAAGTTTTCAGTTATTATCTCCTCGAGTATTTTCTCATGGCCTTTCTTTTTGTCTTCTTCTTCTGGGACTCCTATGATTCGAATGTTGGGGCTTTTCACATTGTCCTAGAGGTCCCTGAGGTTGTCCTCATTTCTTTTGATTCTTTTTTCATTTTTCCTCTCTGCTTCATTTATTTCCACCATTTTATCTTCCATCTCACTTATCCTATCTTCTGCCTCCATTATTCTACTGTTGGTTCCCTCCAGAGTGTTTTTTATCTCATTTATTGCATTATTCATTATATATTGACTCTTTTTTATTTCTTCTAGGTCCTTGTTAAACATTTCTTGCATCTTCCTAATCCTTGTCTCCAGTCTATTTATCTGTAACTCTATTTTGTTTTCAAGATTTTGGATCATTTTTATTATCATTATTCTAAATACCTTTTCAGGCAGATTCCCTATCTCCTCCTCTTTTGTTTGGCTTGGTGGGCATTTTTCATGTTCCTTTACCTGTTGGGTATTTCTCTGCCTTTTCATCTTGCTTAGACTGCTGTGTTTGGAGTGGCCTTTCTGTGTTCTGGAGGTTTGTGGTTCCTTTTTATTGTGGAGGTTTCTCCCGATGGGTGGGTTTGGACGATTGGGTTGTCGAGGTCTCCTGGTTAGGGAAGCTTGTGTCGGTGTTCTGGTGGATGGAGCTGGATTTCTTCTCTGGAGTGCAATGGAGTGTCCAGTAGGGGTATGGGTTTGGTGTGACTTTGGGCAGCCTGTATATTGACGCTGAGGGCTATGTTCCTGTGTTGCTGGAGAATTTGCTTGGTATGTCTTGCTCCAGAACTTATTGGCTCTTGGGTGGTGGTTGGCTTCAGTGTAGGTATGGAGGCTTTTGGATGATCTCTTATTAATGTTCCCTGTAGTCAGGAGTTCTCTGGTGTTCTCAGGTTTTGGGCTTAAGCCTCTTGTCTCTGGATTTCAGTCTTATTCTTCCAGTAAAAAGTATGGAACACCTGACGAATTTGCGTGTCATCCTTGCGCAGGGGCCATGCTAATCTTCTCTGTATCATTCCAATTTTAATATATGTGCTGCCGAAGCAAGCACAAGACAATACTTTAGAGAAATATTATTGATAAAATTTACATGAGTCAATAGGAATGTCTGCATACATTACAGCAATAGGAAAATCAAATAGCTATACTGGGGGATAATTGAATAGCTAATGAAGATGGAGCCCTTAGTTGTAAAGATAAGATTGAAGTGAAAAAATCTTGTAAAATATGCATATCTTGGAGTTGAGAAAAATAATGTTTGAAGGGTGAGATAAAGGCAATAATACAAGTAACAGTTGAAGCAAGACTCAGTGGTAAACAATCCACCTGCCAAGAAGGAAATATTGGTTCGATCCATGGATTGGGAAGATGCTCTGGAGAAGGAAATGGTAACCCCACTCCAGTATTCTTGCCTGAGAAATGCCTTGGACAGAGGAGACTGGCAGGCTACAGTCCATAGGACTGAAGAGTCAGACAACACTTAGTAACTAAACAACAAAGAGTTGAAACCATGCTTAGGTACACAGGGAAACATATTTATGGGATTTATGTTTTTTTCTTCACCTTTGTCAATAACAAAAAGAAAGAAACCATTCATTCAAAATGAGGCACACAGTCACAAAGGAGGAGGACAAAACTTTCAAGCCTTTCCAAAGTTGTTTCTGACAGTTGCTTTCTGAGAATTGAAAGTTCAGTGTTCAAAGACCATCTCACTAATCAAAGGAAGGTTTATTTCACTTCTGCATATCTCTTCATGATAAGAGACTAAGCAGAAATCACAGAATGTAAGGCAGTGGAATCATACTCCCTCTGGGTTAAAGGCTATGTGCATGCATACTAAGTTGTTTCAGTTGAGTCTGACTCTTTGAGACCCTATGGACTGTAGCCCACCCAGGCTCCTCTTTCCATGGGATTCTTCAGGCCAGAATATTGGAGTGGGTTGCCATGCCCTCCTCTAGGAGATCTTCCCAACCCAGGAATCAAATCCACCTCTCTATGTCTCCTGCATTGGCAGGCAGGTTTTTTACCACTAGTGCCTCCTGGGAAGCCTTGGTTAAAGACTATAGGATACATCAATCACTGATTTCTATTGGGCTTTTGACTTTTTTAAGAATAAAAAAAGGCATACGCAGAAAGAAGCACTTGTCCAATACTCTCTGCATTACTAAACTTCAGTTCAGTTCAGTCACTCAGTCATTTCTGACTCTTTGAGACCTTGTGGACTGCAGCACGCCAGGCTTCCCTGTCCTTCACCAATTCCCAGTGCCTTCTCAAATTCATGTCCATTGAGTCAGTGATGCCATCCAACCATCTCATCCTCAGTCATCCCCTTCTCCTCCTGCTAAACTTGTGTATGAGTGCTAACTCATACACAATTTTATAGAAGTATTGAATCAAATATATACTTGAATTGAATTCCTCTTAAAATAGAATTTTCATTTAAAATAACATTACTTGGAGTAAATGTATAAATTAAGGAGAAGGGTAAGCAAAGGAAAGAATACAGGTTAACAGACTGGGAATATTAAGGCCTCAAGAATTCCATCATGTAAAAGGGTTTGTGAGCAACAAGTTTTTAGTGTACATACCATTTCTTTCCTGTGTTTCTTTAGAAAAATAAAATGCAAGTTTAAGAGCAATATCATGGAAATGGAACACCAAAAACCCAAAATTTATTGAAAAATTCATATTCAAAATTATAGCTATCTGAAAACATATACAAACACACACTACAGGCAAACACACACAAAGTAGTTGAGAGCTCATTTTGTCAGGAGACTCTTCTTCCATATGAGAATAGGGTAAACGCTAAAACTGTGTGTCTTAATGGAGGAAAATTATTAAAAGAAGCTTTGAAGTTTATTTTTAAAATATGCTCTTTATCTATTTAGTTATTACTAGGGCTAATATTTTGTTTATTAACTCCAATGGGTTCTTGGCAGTTATTAAGCAGATGGAGTCAAATTTATTATTGTAATAACTAAAGTGTATTAAGAAGACATGAACATTGAAATAACATCTTGAACAACTGACATAGAGAAAATGCCTGGTTCATTTCCTGTGTGATTCTATTCATTCTTAGGTCAACTGTTGAACACATAAACTCTTAAAATGTGAATTTCTACTTTAGCTGAAACCTGAGTGATGCATGTCTTAATGAGATCACATGAAAAAGGGATTTCACTACTAAATGATAGTGAAATTGGTTATAAATCAAACGATGGATGGTGCATATACTGGAGAAAATTCACACTTTAATATCTTGAGAATGGCAAAAGTATGAAAAGCACCGTCACTCACATTTAGTTGACACAAAAGTAATGTCTTCCTAGATACATTAAAATGAGAAATCACAGAAATTCTAATGGAGAAAACTGAATAACAATCACAGAAGGTGAACTTCTAATACCTAGCCTAATATCTCTCATGCCTACAAAAATCAATAAAATAAGGGCACTTCATTGACAATATGTACAATGAAACCCTAATGCTTACAGAGAAGAAAAGGTATGCAATGAAAAATAAGAAATGAACAAGGAAGAAATTAGTAAAAGCAGATCAAAGAAATTAATACAGCATAGTCTACATCCAAAAAATTGGGAGGAGAGGATGACCCATGGGTGGCATACACATAGAAAGGCATTCATTTAAAAGTTATGGGGCAAAGAGTGTCAGAAAAAATGATCAATTTTTCCCCATAAATTCTGAAAAATAAAATGTAAATATCAAAAGAAAAAAGATAATTCAATTTTATTGAAAATTTTACAGAGATTTGCATGTGCTACAAATTAATAAATGTACAGATATACACACACATAATAGGAACACCTCTATGGAAGACATGAATATATAAAAACACACACACACAAATATGCTCACAAGTCCACATTGGCAAATCTTGCTCTTGATGAAGGATATTCTCCAGAAATGGAGAGAGGGTCATAAATTGAGTAAGTGTAATATGTTTAGAAATAAATTTAGAAACTTAGTCCTGGGGTTTACCTTTTAAAAATTTCTTAACTCTATTTGTCATCATTTTGGCTGTCTTTTTCAGTCTGTAAGACAAAACGAGCTGTTTGGGTGCTGCTACACCTCTTGAAGGTAGTAGGGAAAATCACTAGACTATTCAGGAATAACAATTCAAGTCCCTTTCAATTATACAGTGGAAGTGACAAATAGATTCAGGGATTAGATCTGTTAAAGTGCTTGAAGAACTATGGATAGAGGTTCACAACATTGTACAGGAGGCAGTGACCAAAACCATCTCCAAGAAAAAGAAATGCAACAAGGCAAAATGGTTGCCTGAGGAGACCTTACATATAGTTGAGCAAAGAAGAGAAGCATAAGGCAAAGGAGAAAGGGAAACATATATCCATCTGAATGCAGGGTTCCAAAGAATAGCAAGGAGAAATAAGAAAACCTTCTTAAGTGAACAATGCAAAGAAATAGAGGAAAATAATAGAATAGAAAAGACTAGAGATCTCTTCAAGAAAATTAGGTACCAAGGGAGCATTTCATGCAAAGATGGGCACAATAAAGGACAGAAACGGTATGGACCTAACAGAAGCAGAAGAGATTAAGAAAAGGTGGAAAGAATACACAAAATGACCATACAAGAAAAAGATCTTAATGACCCAGAAAACCATGATCATGTGGTCATTCAACTAGAACCAGACATCCTGCAGTGGGAAGTCAAGTGGGCCTTAGGAAGCATTACTACAAACAGAGCTAGTGGAGGTGATGGAATTCCAGCTGAGCTATCTCAAATGCTAAAAGATGATGCTAAAGTGCTGTACCCAATATGGCAGCAAATATGGAAAACTCAGAAGTGGTCACAGGACTGGAAAAGGTCAATTGTCATTCCAGTCCTAGAGAAGGGCAATGCCTAAGAATGCTCAAGCATACTGCACATTTGCGCTCACTTCACATGCTAGCAGAGTAATGCTCAAAATCCTTCAAGCTAGGCTTCAACAATATGTGAACTGAGAACTTTCAGATGTACAAGCTGGATTTAGAAAAGGTGGAAGAACCAGAGGTCAAATTGGCAACATCTGTTGGTTCATAGAAAAATCAAGAGAGTTTCATGAAAACCCCTACTTCTGTCTCACTGACTATGCTAAAACCTTTAACTGTGGATCAATACAAACTGTGGAAAATTCTTAAAGAGATGGGAATACCAGACCACCTTACCAGCCTCCTGAGAAATCTGTAGGCAGGTCAAGAAGCAACAGTTAGAACCAGATATGGACAAAGACTGATTCAAAATTGGGAAAGGAGTATGTCAAGGCTGTATACTGTCACTCTGCTTATTTAATTTACATGCAGTGTACATCATGCAAAATGCCAAGCTGGATGAATCACTAGCTATAGTCAAGGTTGCCAGGAGAAATATCCACAAACACAGATAGGCAGATGACACCACCTCAATGCAGAAAGCAAAGAGGGACTAAAGAGCCTCTTGATGAAGGTGACAGAGGAGGGTGAAAAAACTGGTTTAAAACTCAACATTCTAGGTCTTTATTAAAAAACTAAGATCATAACATCTGGTCTCATCACTTCATCGCAAGAAGGTGGGGAAACAATAGAAACAGTGACAGACATTATTTTCTTGGACTCCAAAATCACTGCAGATAGTAACTTTAGTCATAAAATTAAAAGATACTTTCTTCTTGGAAGAAAAGTTTTAACAAACTTAGACAGCATATTAAAAAGCAGAGACATGTCTGTTCAGTTCTTTGGCCCATTTTTTGATTGGGTCATTTATTTTTCTGGAATTGAGCTTCAGGAGTTGCTTGTATATTTTTGAGATTAATCCTTTGTCTGTTTCCTCATTTGCTATTATTTTCTCCCAATCTGAGGGCTATCTTTTCACCTTACTTATAGTTTCCTTTGTAGTGCAAAAGCTTTTAATTTTCATTAGGTCCCATTTGTTTATTTTTGCTTTTATTTCAAACATTCTGGGAGGTGGGTCATAGAAGATCTTGCTGTGATTTATGTCGGAGAGTGTTTTGCCTATGTTCTCCTCTAGGAGTTTTATAGTTTCTGGTCTTACATTTAGATCTTTAAACCATTTTGAGTTTATTTTTGTGTATGGTGTTAGAAAGTGTTCTAGTTTCATTCTTTTACAAGTGGTTGACCAGTTTTCCCAGCACCACTTGTTAAAGGGGTTGTCTTTTTTTCCATTGTATATCCTTGCCTCCTTTGTCAAACATAAGGTGTCCATAGGCTCGTGGATTTATCTCTGGGCTTTCTATTCTGTTCCATTGATCTATATTTCTGTCTTTGTGCCAGTACCATACTGTCTTGATGACTGTGGCTTTGTAGTAGAACCTGAAGTCAGGCAGGTTGATTCCTTCAGTTCCATTCTTCTGTCTCAAGATTACTTTGGCTATTCGAGGTTTTTTATATTTCCATACAAATTGTGAAATTATTTGTTCTAGTTCTGTGAAGAATACCGTTGGTAGCTTGATAGGGATTGCATTGAATCTATAGATTGCTTTGGGTAGAATAGCCATTTTGACAATATTGATTCTTCCAATCCATGAACACGGTATGTTTCTCCATCTGTTTGTGTCCTCTTTGATTTCTTTCATCAGTGTTTTATAGTTTTCTATGTACAGGTCTTTTGTTTCTTTAGGTAGATATACTCCTAAGTATTTTATTCTTTTTGTTGCAATGGTGAATGGTATTGTTTCCTTAATTTCTCTTTCTGTTTTCTCATTGTTAGTGTATAGAAATGCAAGGGATTTCTGCAGAGATTTCTCCAAAGAAGACATACAGATGGCTAACAAACACATGAAAAGATGCTCAACATCACTCATTATTAGAGAAATGCAAATCAAAACCACAATGAGGTACCATTACACGCCAGTCAGGATGGCTGCTATCCAAAAGTCTACAAGCAATAAATGTTGGAGAGGGTGTGGAGAAAAGGGAACCCTCTTACACTGTTGGTGGGAATGCAAACTAGTACAGCCACTATGAAAAACAGTGTGGAGATTTCTTAAAAAACTGGAAATAGAACTGCCATATGACCCAGCAATACCACTTCTGGGCATACACACTGAGAAAACCAGATCTGAAAGAGACACGTGCACCCCAATGTTCATCACAGCACTGTTTATAATAGCCAGGACATGGAAGCAACCTAGATGCCCATCAGCAGATGAATGGATAAGGAAACTGTGGTACATATACAGCATGGAATATTACTCAGCCGTTAAAAAGAATTCATTTGAATCAGTTCTAATGAGATGGACGAAACTGGAGCCCATTATACAGAGTGAAGTAAGCCAGAAAGATAAAGAACATTATAGCATACTAACACATATATATGGAATTTAGAAAGATGGTAATGATAACCCTATATGCAAAACAGAAAAAGAGACACAGAAGTACAGAACAGACTTTTGAACTCTGTGGGAGAAGGTGAGGGTGGGATGTTTCAAAAGAACAGCATGCATATTATCTATGGTGAAACAGATCACTAGCCCAGGTGAGATGCATGAGACGAGTGCTCGGACCTGGTGCACTGGGAGGACCCAGAGGAGTCGGGTAGAGAGGGAGGTGGGAGGGGGGATCGGGATGGGGAATACGTGTAACCCTATGGCTGATTCGTGACAATGTATGACAAAACCCACTGAAATATTGTGAAGTAATTGGCCTCCAACTAATAAAATAAAATTAAAAAAAAAGTTACTGAAAAAGTAAAAATAAAAAGCAGAGACATCACTTTGCTGACAAAGGTCTCCATTATCAAAGCTATGTTTTTTTTTCTTCAGTAGCCATGTATGGATATGAGAGCTGGACCATAAAGAAGGTTGAAGACCATAGAATTGATGCTTTCAAACTCCAGAGCTGGAGAAGACTCTTGAGAGTGTATTGGGCAGCAAGGAGAACAAACCACTCAATCCTAAAGGAAATCAACCCTTAATATTCATTGGAAGGACTGGTGCTGAAGATGAAGCTCCAAAACTTTGGACACCTGATGCAAAGAGCCAACTCTTTGGAAATTATCCTGATGCTGGGAAAGGTTCAAGGCAGGAGGAGAAAGGGGTGACAGAGGATGAGATGGTTGGATGGTGATGAGCAAACTCCAGGAGATAGTGAAGGACAGAGGAGCCTCTCATACTGCAGTCCATGGGGTCGCAAAGTGTTGGACACAGACTAAGTGACTGAACAACAACAAATGTATCTCTGAGCTTCCCTAAGGTTTCAGATGATACAGTATCTGCTTGCAGTGTAGAATACTCCAGTTCAATCCTCTGTCAGGAAGATCCCCTGGAAGATCTTCCATGGCCAGACACTCCAGTATTCTTGCCTGGAGAACTCTATGGACAGAGGAGCCTGGCAGGCTACAGTTCAAATTGTCACAAAGAATCATAAATGACAAGTGACTTGGCACACATCACACATTTGAGCCAATGCCTAAATGAAATCATTTGAATTAAATCTCATGAAAGGAAGGGAAATAAAATACTCAGTTCCAGTGAAACAAGTTCTAAATTACAGGACGGGGGGAGGAGCCAAGATGGCGGAGGAGTAGGACAGGGAGACCACTTTCTCTCCTAGAAATTCATCAAAAGAATAACTGTACGCAGAGCAAACTTCACAAAACAACTTCTGATCGCTAGCAGAGGTCACCAGGCGCCCAGAAAAGCAGCCCATTGTCTTCGAAAGGAGGTAGGACAAAATATAAAAGATAAAAAGTGAGACAAAAGAGCTAAGGACGGAGATCCGTCCCGGGAAGGGTCTTAACAGAGGACGTTCCCAGACACCGGGGAACCCTCGCACTGGCGGGCCTGGGGGAAGTGTTTGAATCTCGGAGGGCAACCTGACTGGGAGAGAAACAATAATAAAACCCACAGATTACGAGCCTAAAAGCAACTCCCAGCAGGAAAGTACCCCAGACACCCGCATCCGCCACCAGCAAGTGGGAGCGGAACGGAGAGGAGTGGGCGGCATTGCTTGGGGCAGGGTCCGGGCCTGAGAGCCCTGTGGACAATCGGAGGGAGCTTTTGTGAGTTCCCAGCTTGAACTGTGGGAGAGCAAGAGAGAGAAAATTAACCGGCCAGAACACGCTGCCTGCGGTTCGCAGAGCAAAGGGACCGAGATTCTGGATGGTCGACATCCGCCGGGAGGTCCCGGCGAGACACAGGGCACAGGCACCCGACCGGCGCAGGCGGGGACTGGGGCTGGGGACGCGGCGGGCAGGAGGCGCACGCACCGGACTGGCGCCGGCGGAATCTGAGACTGGAACCGCGGAAGGGAGTGGGCGCGCGCACCCGGGGAGAGTGCGCCCGTCAAGCGTCAAGCCCCTGGCTGCCTGGACCGCTCTGACGGGGAGGGCACAGGGAGCAGGCGCAGATCTCAGTTCCGACCCTTGGCGGAACACCCGAGGGCTGGAACTGCGCGCACCGCCGCTCCATATAGAACAGCTGGGAGCCTGAGCAGCTCCGGAGCCCGAGCAACTCTGGCCCCTCCCTGCAGCGTGACGGAACTAGCTACCTGAATAAGAGTCCACCTTCGCCCGCTTGGGTCAGGGCGGAAATGAGGCCCTGAAGAGCCTGGCAAAAAGAAGCCAAACCGCTTCAGAAGGAACTGGTGCAACAGATTAAAATCCCTGTAGGAAACACTGACCACACCACAAGGGTCCTGTAGATATCAAGAAGTGTAAGCTGGAACGAGGAGCTATCTGAACTGAGCCGAACCCACACTGACCGCAACAGCTCCAGAGAACTTCCTACATATATTTTTACTTTTTTTTCTTTTTTTTTAAGCAGGGAAGGAAAAAATTTTTTTTTTAGTTTTATTTTTTCTTTTTAATTTTTTCTCTTTTATTTTCCTTTAAAATTCGCTATTACTCCCCCATTACTCCTTAACATTCATTTTCATAAATTCTTACGATTTTTGTAGTTAGGGAAAATTTTTTTTCCTCTTTTTTTTCTCTTCTTTTTTTTTTTTCCCTTCTCCTCCTCTATTTTTAATTTTTCTTCTTCTCTTATTTCTTTTAAAGTCCTCTAGTACTCCTCTACTACTCCTTAATTATTCATTTTCAATACACTATAACCTTACAAAGAGGAGAGGAAAAAAGGAAAAAAAAGAAGAGAAGCCTTATTTTTAAACCGAACCTCATATATATTTCTAAAATTTTTTGGGGGGTGTTTTTGTTTTTGTTTTTAATATAGTATTTTTATGAGTCTAACCTATACTCTAGATTTTTAATTTTTGTTCTTCAGTATATGATATAAACCGTAAACAATATTCAGTTTCCATTTTTATTCAGGAGTGTGGTGATTATTCTCTCCCAATCTTGACTCTCTGTTTTCTACCTCAGAACACCTCTATTTCCTCCTTTCCCCTTCTCTTCCCAATTCAATTCTGTGAATCTTTGCTGGTGTCTGGGCTACGGAGAACACTCTAGGAACAGACGACTGCATAGATCTGTCTCTCTCCTCTTGAGTCCCCCTTTTTCTCCTCCTGCTCATCTCTATTTACCTCTTCCCTGTCCTCTTCTTCGTGTAACTCTGTGAACCTCTCTGGGAGCCCCTAACAGGGGAGAATCTTTTCGCCATTAACCTAGAAGTTGTATTATCAGTGCTGTATAGTTGGAGAAGTCCTGAGACTACAGGAAGAATAAAACTGAAATCCAGAGGCAGGAGATTTAAGCCCAAAACGTGAGAACACCAGAAAACTCCTGACTACATGGAACTTTAAGTAATAAGAGACCGTCCAAAAGCCTTCATACCTACACTGAAACCAACCAACACCCAGGAGCCAACAAGTTTTAGAGCAAGACATATCACACAAATTCCCCAGCAACACAGGAACATAGCCCTGAAAGTCAACATACAGACTGCCCAAAGTCACACCTAACACATAGACCCATCTCAAAACTCATTACTGGGAATACCATTGCTCTTCAAAGAGAAGAAATCAAGTTCCACGCTCCAGAACACTGAAACAAGCTTCCCTAACCAGGAAACCTTGACAAGTCAACCGTCCAACCCTACCCACTGGGTAAAAACTCCACAATAAAAAGAAATCACAGACCTCCAGAATACAGAAAACCCACTCCAGACACAGCAATCTAAACAAGATGAAAAGGCAGAGAAATACCCAACAGGTAAAGGAACATGACAAGTGCCCACCAAGTCAAACAAAAGAGGAGGAGATAGGGAATCTATCTGAAAAAGAATTTAGAATAATGATAATAAAAATGATCCAAAATCTTGAAAACAAAATGGAGTTACAGATAAATAGCCTGGAGACAAAGATTGAAAAGATGCAAGAAATGTTTAATAAAGACCTAGAAGAAATAAAAGAGAGTCAATTAAAACTGAATAATGCAATGAATGAGATCAAAAACACTTTGGAGGGAACCAAGAGTAGAATAACGGAGACAGAAGATAGGATAAGCGAGGTAGAAGATAGAATGGTGGAAATAAATGAAGCAGAGAGGAAAAAAGAAAAAAGGATCAAAAGAAATGAGGACAACCTCAGGGACCTCTGGGACAATGTGAAACGCCCCAATATTCGAATCATAGGAGTCCCAGAAGAAGAAGACAAAAAGAAAGGCCACGAGAAAATACTCGAGGAGATAATAGCTGAAAACTTCCCTAAAATGGGTAAGGAAATAGCCACCCAAGTCCAAGAATCCCAGAGAGTCCCAAACAGGATAAACCCAAGGCGAAACACTCCAAGACACATAGTAATCAAATTAACAAAGATCAAACACAAAGAACAAATACTAAAAGCAGCAAGGGAGAAACAACAAATAACACACAAAGGGATTCCCATAAGGATAACAGCTGATCTATCAATAGAAACCCTCCAGGCCAGAAGGGAATGGCAGGACTTAATGAAAGTAATGAAAGAGAATAATCTACAACCTAGGTTACTGTACCCAGCAAGGATCTCATTCAGATATGAAGGAGAATTCAAAAGCTTTACAGACAAGCAAAAGCTGAGAGAATTCAGCACCACCAAACCAGCTCTTCAACAAATGCTAAAGGATCTTCTCTAGACAGGAAATGCAGAAAGGTTGTATAAACGTGAACCCAAAACAACAAAGTAAATGGCAACGGGACCACACCTATCAATAATTACCTTAAATGTAAATGGGTTGAATGCCCCAACCAAAAGACAAAGATTGGCTGAATGGATACAAAAACAAGACCCCTATATATGCTGCCTACAAGAGACCCACCTCAAAACCAGAGACACATACAGACTAAAAGTGAAGGGCTGGAAAAAAATATTTCACGCAAATGGAGACCAAAAGAAAGCAGGAGTCGCAATACTCATATCAGATAAAATAGACTTTCAAATAAAGGATGTGAAGAGAGACAAAGAAGGACACTACATAATGATCAAAGGATCAATCCAAGAAGAAGATATAACAATTATAAACATATATGCACCCAACATAGGAGCACCGCAATATGTACGGCAAACGCTAATGAGTATGAAAGAGGAAATTAATAGCAACACAATAATAGTGGGAGACTTTAATACCCCACTCACAACTATGGATAGATCAACTAAACAGAAAATCAACAAGGACACAGAAACCTTAAATGATACAATGGACCAGCTAGACCTAATTGATATCTATAGGACATTTCACCCCAAAACAATCAATTTCACCTTTTTCTCAAGTGCACACGGAACCTTCTCCAGAATAGATCACATCCTGGGCCATAAATCTGGTCTTGGAAAATTCAGAAAAATTGAAATCATTCCAGTCATCTTTTCTGATCACAGTGCAGTAAGATTAGATCTCAATTCCAGGAAAAAAATTGTTAAAAATTCAAACATATGGAGGCTAAATAACACGCTTCTGAATAACCAACAAATCATAGAAGAAATCAAAAAAGAAATCAAAATATGTATAGAAATGAATGAAAATGAAAACACAACAACCCAAAACCTATGGGACACAGTAAAAGCAGTGCTAAGGGGAAGGTTCATAGCATTACAGGCTTACATCAAGAAACAAGAAAAAAGCCAAATAAATAACCTAACTCTACACCTAAAGCAGTTAGAGAAGGAAGAAATGAAGAACCCCAGGGTCAGCAGAAGGAAAGAAATCTTAAAAATTAGGGCAGAAATAAATGCAAAAGAAACTAAAGAGACCATAGCAAAAATCAACAAAGCTAAAAGCTGGTTTTTTGAAAAAATAAACAAAATTGACAAACCATTAGCAAGACTCATTAAGAAACAAAGAGAGAAGAACCAAATTAACAAAATAAGAAATGAAAAGGGTGAGATCACAACAGACAACACTGAAATACAAAGGATCATAAGAGACTACTACCAGCAGCTCTATGCCAATAAAATAGACAACTTGGATGAAATGGACAAATTCTTAGAAAAGTATAACTTTCCAAAACTGAACCAGGAAGAAATAGAAGATCTTAACAGAACCATCACAAGCAAGGAAATCGAAACTGTAATCAAAAATCTTCCAGGAAACAAAAGCCCAGGACCAGATGGCTTCACAGCTGAATTCTACCAAAAATTTAGAGAAGAGCTAACACCTATCTTACTCAAACTCTTCCAGAAAATTGCAGATGAAGGTAAACTTCCAAACTCATTCTATGAGGCCACCATCACCCTAATTCCAAAACCAGACAAAGATGCCACAAAAAAAGAAAACTACAGGCCAATATCACTGATGAACATAGATGCAAAAATACTTAACAAAATTCTAGCAAACAGAATCCAACAACATATTAAAAAAATCATACACCATGACCAAGTGGCCTTTATCCCAGGAATGCAAGGATTCTTTAATATCCGCAAGTCAATCAATGTAATACACCACATTAACAAATTGAAAGATAAAAACCATATGATTATCTCAATAGATGCAGAGAAAGCCTTTGACAAAATTCAACACCCATTTATGATTAAAACTCTCCAGAAAGCAGGAATAGAGGGAACATACCTCAACATAATAAAAGCTATATATGACAAACCCACAGCAAGCATCACCCTCAATGGTGAAAAATTGAAAGCATTTCCCCTGAAATCAGGAACAAGACAGGGGTGCCCACTCTCACCACTACTATTCAACATAGTCTTGGAAGTTTTGGCCACAGCAATCAGAGCAGAAAAAGAAGTAAAAGGAATCCAGATAGGAAAAGAAGAAGTGAAACTCTCGCTGTTTGCAGATGACATGATCCTCTACATAGCAAACCCTAAAGATTCTACCAGAAAATTACTAGAGCTAATCAACGAATATAGTAAAGTTGCAGGATATAAAATTAATACACAGAAATCCCTTGCATTTCTATACACTAACAATGAGAAAACAGAAAGAGAAATTAAGGAAACAATACCATTCACCATTGCAACAAAAAGAATAAAATACTTAGGAGTATATCTACCTAAAGAAACAAAAGACCTGTACATAGAAAACTATAAAACACTGATAAAAGAAATCAAAGAGGACACAAACAGATGGAGAAACATACCGTGTTCATGGATTGGAAGAATCAATATTGTCAAATGGCTATTCTACCCAAAGCAATCTATAGATTCAATGCAATCCCTATCAAGCTACCAACGGTATTTTTCACAGAACTAGAACAAATAATTTCACAATTTGTATGGAAATACAGAAAACCACGAATAGCCAAAGTAATCTTGAGAAAGAAGAATGGAACTGGAGGAATCACCCTCCCTGACTTCAGACTCTACTACAAAGCCACAGTCATCAAGACAGTATGGTACTGGCACAAAGACAGAAATATAGATCAATGGAACAGAATAGAAAGCCCAGAGATAAATCCACGAACCTATGGACACCTTATCTTTGACAAAGGAGGCAAGGATATACAATGGAAAAAAGACAACCTCTTTAACAAGTGGTGCTGGGAAAACTGGTTAACCACTTGTAAAAGAATGAAACTAGAACACTTTCTAACACCATACACAAAAATAAACTCAAAATGGATTAAAGATCTAAATGTAAGACCAGAAACTATAAAACTCCTAGAGGAGAACATAGGCAAAACACTCTCTGACATAAATCTCAGCAGGATCCTCTATGACCCACCTCCCAGAATATTGGAAATAAAAGCAAAAATAAACAAATGGGACCTAATGAAACTTAAAAGCTTTTGCACTACAAAGGAAACTATAAGTAAGGTGAAAAGACAGCCCTCAGATTGGGAGAAAATAATAGCAAATGAAGAAACAGACAAAGGACTAATCTCAAAAATATACAAGCAACTCCTGAAGCTCAATTCCAGAAAAATAAATGACCCAATCAAAAAATGGGCCAAAGAACTAAACAGACATTTCTCCAAAGAAGACATACAGATGGCTAACAAACACATGAAAAGATGCTCAACATCACTCATTATTAGAGAAATGCAAATCAAAACCACAATGAGATACCATTACACGCCAGTCAGGATGGCTGCTATCCAAAAGTCTACAAGCAATAAATGCTGGAGAGGGTGTGGAGAAAAGGGAACCCTCTTACACTGTTGGTGGGAATGCAAACTAGTACAGCCACTATGGAAAACAGTGTGGAGATTTCTTAAAAAACTGGAAATAGAACTGCCATATGACCCAGCAATACCACTTCTGGGCATACACACCGAGGAAACCAGATCTGAAAGAGACACGTGCACCCCAATGTTCATCGCAGCACTGTTTATAATAGCCAGGACATGGAAGCAGCCTAGATGCCCATCCGCAGATGAATGGATAAGGAAGCTGTGGTACATATACAGCATGGAATATTACTCAGCCGTTAAAAAGAATTCATTTGAATCAGTTCTAATGAGATGGACGAAACTGGAGCCCATTATACAGAGTGAAGTAAGCCAGAAAGATAAAGAACATTACAGCATACTAACACATATATACGGAATTTAGAAAGATGGTAACGATAACCCTATATGCAAAACAGAAAAAGAAACATAGAAGTACAGAACAGACTTTTGAACTCCGTGGGAGAAGGTGAGGGTGGGATGTTTGAAAAGAACAGCATGTATATTATCTATGGTGAATCAGATCACTAGCCCAGGTGGGATGCATGAGACGAGTGCTCGGGCCTGGTGCACTGGGAGGACCCAGAGGAGTCGGGTGGAGAGGGAGGTGGGAGGGGGGATCGGGATGGGGAATACGTGTAACTCAATGGCTGATTCGTGTCAATGTATGACAAAACCCACTGAAATGTTGTGAAGTAATTGGCCTCCAACTAATAAAATAAAATTAAAAAAAAAAAAAAAAAGAAAATTAAAAAAAAAATAAATAAATTACAGGACAACAATCTGTATTAGACAAACATATTACATCAGACACACTGAATATGACAGTATTTCAGAGGTATGTGATCACTAGCTTTAACTGGATCAGAATGAAACATCTGTAGAGATTGCAACTCAAGGATGGATCATAAGAGTACCAATGGGAAAAATTGAATAACAGCAGAATAAGCCAAATATCCTTGAAAGGACAAAGAAATGAGAGAAAAATCATACAAGAATGTTCATATAATATCTTTGAAAATGATGGTAACTAAACATTAATGACAAAAAATGCAATATCAGATGGATCCATGACTAGGTACACAGGGAAACACACTAATAGGACTTGCCAGTTTCCCCCCACATTTATTCACAAAATCAAAGGAACAAATAAACAATTCACTCGAAATGAAAATAAAAAGTCAGGAAGGAAAGAGGACAAAATTTTCAACCTATTGTAGTTATTTGTGAGGTTCTCACAGTCACATGTTTCTGAGTACTGAAACCGTGAGATTCCAAGACTATCTTGTTAATTATAAAATAATGTTATGCCTCTATATTTGCCTAGGTACAAAAAAGAATATTATTGATAATGACACAGGTTAAGTGGTAGTATAGCAGCCTTTTTTGGATAAAGACCTATCAATCACGGTTCTTTCATTGGGCCTGCCACCTTTTCCAGAGCATAATGAAACCATATATTAACTCATTCATCAGAGAGGTAGAGAAGTCAAATTCAGAGATGGAAAATAGAATGGTGTTTGCCACATGGTGGGGAGAGAGGAAATGGAATGTTTGTTTAATGGGAACAGAGTTTTAACTGGGGAAGATGAAAAAGTTCTAGAGTTGGAGAGTGCTGATGGTTGGACAAAAATGTGAATGTACTTAATGCTACTGAATTTTACACTTAAAATGGCAAATCTTATGCTGTTTATTTTACCACGATAAAAAATAGTGGGAGAAAAAGAGAGAGAGAGAGAGAGACACGAGAAGGACAGAATAAAGGCACATATTTGTCCACAATTCTAGCTGTAACTGTAGTCAGATAAAATCTGCTATATAAATAAATTTGATGTTTAACTGAATTGAATTATTTTTGAAAAGAACAGTATCATTAAAAATGTCTTTAAGAAATGTCAAAGTTTCAAGGATTATTTCCTGTTGTAGGAAAAAATATTCTTTAGTTACTTCCTATGACAATATTTTCTTTAACTTTCACATCAAAAGTTAAGAACACACAACTGAAAATGTCCTGGAATATATATTTCTTCTAAAAACATTAAACAAAGTTTGGGTTGCCAAGATGTTCATTGTGGCATTCAAAATGAAAACAAAGAATCAAATAAAAAAAAAAAAAAAAAAAAAAAAAACTACCATTGTTGGAAGAAAAAAATTTCAAGAATAACTGGAAGTATTCTTATCCCTGGTAATGCTAGGGTAATGTATTTGGGTACCATAAAAGAATATATCAAGTTTATGGACCAAGGAAAGAAAGCAGAATTTACACAGATATTGAAGGGACAATAAATAGTCAAACTTCACTCAGACTGTTAGGTGTCTTCTTTCATCTCTGAAGATTTAGGGAAGTCTCATTGACCTAAATGTGTGTCCTTTAAAATAGAAAATGATGAAGTTCCTGACTAGGAATGTTCCCAGAAGATAAATAGGATGGAATCCTGTGCTTTAAATTTAATGTCCTTTTTCTCATCAAGTTTTCAGTGGGCCTGTTTCTGAAAAACAGAAAAGCTGATATGTGTAGGAAAGAAATGATGTGGAATGGGAAAAGTGGAAATTGAAATGGTTTCTAGGAGGAGAAACCAAATGGAAAGAACATCCTCTGAATAAGTCTATAACAAATTTGGAGATATAAAACAGACATCCAGGGGAAGGGCAAGACAAGGAAACCTATGGATTAAGAGAGTGGGAATGGTTAGGTGTCAAGAAATTAGTCATATAAAATTCATTTATGAGTAATAAATTTTACTTGCCAGTCCTTTCCTGAGGTTCTTTAGAAAAATAAAATGGAAAGTTTAAGGTCAGTCATGGAAATGGAAGATTAAGAAATAAAATTTATGGAAAATATTCATACATATGATATCATGTATCATACACATATCATGTTTAAAATGATAGCTATCAGAAGGCATACACACAAACACACAGAAAACAAGGGGTTCTGGGAAAACTGGTCAACTCCCTGTAAAACAAAAAAACTAGAACACTTTCTAACACCATACACAAAAATAAACTCAAAGTGGATTAAAGATCTAAATGTAAGGCCAGAAACTATAAAACTCCTAAAGGAATACATAGGCAAAACACTCTCTCACATAAGTCACAGCAGGATCCTCTATGACCCACCTCCCAGAGTAATAGAAAAAAAGCAAAAATAAACAAATAGGACCTAATTAAACTTAAAAACTTTTGTACAATGAAGGAAACTATAAACCAGGTGAAAAAACAGCCTTCAGAATGAGAAAATAATAGCAAATGAAGCAAATGACAAAGAATTAATCTAAAAAACATACAACCAGCTTATGCAGCTCAATACCAAAAAAATAAACGAGCCAATTAAAAAATGGGTCAAAAAACAAAACAGACATTTCTCCAAAGAAGACAAACAGATGACTAACAAACATATGAAAAGATGCTCAACATCACTTATTATTAGAGAAATGCAAATCAAAACCATAATGAGATACTATCTCACGCCAGTCAGAATGGCTGCTATCCAAAAGTCTACAAGCAATAAATGCTGGAGAGAGTGCAGAGGAAAGGAACCCTCTTATACTGTTGGTGGGAATGCAAGTTAGTACAACCACTATGGAAAACAGTGTGGAGATTCCTTAAAAAACTGGAAATAGAACTGCCATATGACCCAGCAATCCCACCGCTGGGCATACACAACAAGGAAAGTAGGAAATGAAAGAGACACATGTACCCCAATGTTCATCATGGCACTGTTTACAATAGCTAGGACATGGAAGCAACCTAGATGTCCATTGGCAGGTGAATGGATAAGAAATCTGTGGCACATATACACAATGGAATATTACTCAGCTATTATAAAGGATAACTTTGAATCAGTTCTAATGAGGTGAATGAAACTGGAGCCTATTATAGAGACAGAAGTAAGTCAGAAAGAAAAACCACAACACAATATATTAACACATATATATGGAATTTAGAAAGATGGTAATGATGACCCTGTAGGTGAGACAGTAAAAGAGACACAGATATAAAGAACAGACTTTTGGACTCTGTGAGAGAAAGTGAGGGTGAAATGATGTGAGAGAACAGCATTGAAACATGTATATTACCATATGTGAAATAGATCACCAGTCCAAGATTGATGCATGAAACAGGGCACTCAAAGCCATTGCACTGGGACCACCCTGAAAGATGGGGTGGGAAGGGAGATGGGAGGGGTTTCAGGATGGGGGACACATATACATCCATGGCTGATTCATGTCAATGAATGGCAAAAACCACTATAGCATTGTAAAGTAATTAGCCTCCAATTAAAATAAATAAATTAATTAAAAAAAAAAAAAAGAAAACACACACTGTGGACTGTGAATAAGAGCTCATTTTTAAAAATATAGTATTCTCCTGAAAGAGAACAGGGATAAAAATAAAAGTCTTGTCTTAATTGGGGAAAAGTATTAAAATGTCAGTTCTGAAGTTGACCTTTTCAAGATGATCTTTACCTATGTTGATGGTACTAATGTATAATTATTCAGTTTATTAGTTCTAAAAATTTGTCTGTTACTTAATAGATGGGGCTAAATTAATGCTTGTAATATCTAAAATGTTAAGAGCTACAAAGATTGTGCAACATGTTGAACCAGTATTGTCAAAGAAATACAGGGTTGGTAGACTGGATAATTCTATTCACATGTTTGTCAATAAATGAATATATAAACTCAGTTCAGTTCAGTTCAGTCACTGAGTCGTGTCCGACTCTTTGCAACCCCATGGACTGCAGCACGCCAGGCCTCCCTGTCCATTGCCAACTCCTGGAGTTTACTGAAACTCATGTCCATTGAGTCAGTGATGCTATCCAGCCATCTCATCCTCAGTCGTCCCTTTCTCCTCCTGCCTTCAATCTTTCCCAGCATCAGGGTCTCTTCAAATGAGTCAGTTCTTCCCATCAGGTGGCCAAAGTATTGGAGTTTCAGCTTCAACATCACTCCTTCCAATTAATATTCAGGACTGATTTCCTTTAAGAAGGACTGATTGGATCTCCTTGCAGTCCAAGGGACTCTCAAAAGTCTTCTCCAACACCACAGTTCAAAAGCATCAATTTTTCAACACTCAGCTTTCTTTATAGTCCAACTTTCACATCCATACATGACTACTGGAAAAACCATAGCCTTGACTAGACATGGACCTTTGTTGGCAAAGTAATGTGTCTGCTTTTTAATACGCTGTCTAGGTTGGTCATAGCTTTACTTCCAAGGAGCAAGCATCTTTTAATTTCATGGCTGCAGTCACTATCTGCAGAGATTTTGGAGCCCCCCAAAATAAAGTCCCTCAATGTTTCCACTGTTTCAACATTTATTGGCAATGAAGTGATGGGACCAGATGCCATGATCTTAGTTTTCTGAATGTTGAATTTTAAGCCAACTTTTTCACTCTCCTCTTTCACTTTCATCAAGAAGCTCTTTAGTTCCTTGTTTTCTCCCATAAGGGTGGTGTCATCTGCGTATCTGAGGTTATTGCTATTTCTCCCAGCAATCTTGATTCCAGCTTGTGCTTCCTCCAGCCCAGCGTTTCTCATGATGTACTCTGCATATAAGTTGCATAAGCAGGGTGATAATATACAGCCTTGATGTACTTCTTTCCCTATTTGGAACCAGTCTATTGTTCCATGTCCAGTTCTAACTGTTACTTTCTGACCTGCAGACAGATTTCTCAAGAGGCAGGTCAAGTGGTCTGGTATTCCCATCTCTTTCAGAATTTTCCACAGTTCATTGTGATTCACACAGTCAAGAGCTTTGGCATAGTCAAAAAGCAGAAATAGAACTCTCTTGCTTTTTCGATGTTGGCAATTTGATCTCTGGTTCCTCTGTTTTTCTAAAACCAGCTTGAACATCTGGAAGTTCACGGTCCAGGTACTGTTGAAGCCTGGCTTGGAGAATTTTGAGCATTAGTTTACCAGCATGTGAGACGAGTGCAATTGTGCTGTAGTTTGAGCATTCTTTGGCATTGCCTTTCTTTGGGATTGGAATGAAAACTGACCTTTTATATATATGAAACAGTGTTATGCAAATTTCTATTTTAGCTAAAGTCTAAGTGAGGCAGGTCTTTTATGTATGAAAACACATGAAGAAAATGTATGAGTACTAAATGATAGTGAAAGGGTTTGTGCATCAAAAGACTGAGCATATATCGGAGAAAACTCACACTTCAGAAGCTTGAAACTGGTAAATCTTTGTAATATATGAATTATATATATATACATATATATATATAAAATTAACATTTTGTTGACAAAAAAGAAATGTCTGCCTAGATTGTATGAAGAAGAGAAAAATCACAGAAGTACTAATGGGGAAAATGGAATGCCAAATGCGAAAGGCAAACTAAATTTGGGAAGATTAAATAAAAAAGACAAATCATGTAAGCTATTTGTATGATGGTGTTTAGAAACATGGAAATAGATTGTTGAGTAAAAAAAGGTGTAAAAACACAGATGAAACCATATATATAATCACAGTGAAATACATTATGTATCATATGTTTTCCTTCTTCACTCTAAATGATCAACAAAGGAAAAGAAATTCAATTCATTCAAAAAAGAGAACAATGTCAGGGAGGGACTAGGTCAAAAATTGGAAAAAACTTCCTTAGTTTTCTTTTGGTTCAAATGGACCACCATTTATTAGAATTAAAACCAAAAGTTTCAAAGTCCACCATACTAATAAGAAATAACCATTTTCATTCCATATATTCCATTGTGCAAAATGACCCAAGATTGGAGATGGCCTCACCAGAAGAGTTAAATTAGGAGTTTTGAGTTCAACAGTATCAGATCCTTGGTTTTGTGTCAGCACTTCTACCTATCTCAGAATAGAAAATTAGTATGAATTGATGTATGAGCAGCATATTTAAAAAGTGATGAAGAAATATAAAGGGACCTTTAGTACACATGGATCAGTAACCACTTTTAGCCTCCTACTATACTGCTAAATTTTATTTCCTCTGAAATAAAATTATAAATGAAAAACATGAAGAGAATAAAGGAGATAAACATGTAGTTTGAATTATTGTGTTCTGAATAAACCTTTAAAATATGCATTTTGCACCAATAGAAATTTTGAGTTCAAAGGCTGCACAATACTCTGGGGCTTCCTTATTAGATAAAGCATTTGTGTACCTGTGAACAACTGGGAAATAAGATCAGGGGAATGGGAGAGTAGGTTTAGAGGTCACATATAATCAAGGAACATCATCTGAATTAATAGTCTTTGAAAGAGCAGAAGGCGGAATAATTTACTCAACAAATTTGGAATCTTCTGTTCACTTAAGTTTTGGGTCAGTATCAATCACATAGTTATTGTCCCTTGAACTTGAAAGGTCACCATGACTGAACATCAATGGTCATTTGCATGAAAACAACTATTGCATGGGAGTGATGTGGTGATCAGCCTGATAAGCCCTCATCCCTACAAAAATTAGAATCAAATCAAGACAACTCTCAGGAGACATAAAAAGGAAGAAAGAAAACCAATGAAGTTTATAGAAAAGACTAGGTATATAATGAAAAGCAAGGAATGGGAAGAGTTGGAACCAGGGAAAAACAGAAGTAGTTGATATGAAAGTAGTCCATATACAAACAATTGGAGAGGGATGAGGGGAAGAATGAGTGAATGGATGCCAAAGAGACAGAAAGGGAGGGAATGGTAGTAATCATTTAAATGGTTATGGGAGAAGTGTCCGAAATATTTACCAAATTTTTCCCCTAAAATATCCAAAAAATAAAATAAAGGGATCCATGTAAATATCAAAAGATACAAATACATAATAACTCTATTCTACTGTAAAATCTGCATTTACAGTTCAATTTATTAGTGTTCAGAAACACACACATGCACACAAAACACTCATATAGAACATGCATATACACAGAAGAGTCCAAATCGGAATATCGATACCCACAACCTAACACATCCAGAGTGAGAAACCCTCCATTTGCTCACTGTATCTCCTTAAATTCAGAGGGGACAAAAATTAAGTCAATTTACTATACTGAGAGAGAATTTTAGGAATGCTAGTCCTAGAAGTTACCTTTTTGAAAGGTTTTTAATCACTTCTGACATTAGTTAGGCTTTCATTGTTTTAAGTTGAAGTATAAATGATTTACAAAATTATGTTTAAGTTTCAGCTGTACAGCACAGTAATTCATATATACATATGCACACTCATATTTTTTCAAATTCATTTCTGTTATAGGTTACTATAATGTATAGGATATAGTTCTCTGTGCCATACAGTAGGTCCTTGTTTTTCATCTGTTTTATATGTAGTAGTGTGTATTTGTTAATTCCTTACTTCTATTTATCCTACCCACTCTTCCTTAGATAACCAGAGGTTTGTTTTCAATGTCTGTGAGACCTGTTTCTGTTTGTAAATAGGATTTTGGTATTATTTTTAATATCCCATATAAAAGTGAATATTCTATAATATTTGTCTTTTATTTCAATGCCCATTAGTGTTGCTTGCATGTCTTGGCTATTGTAAATAGTGCTGCCATGAACACTTGGGTACATGATAATGTGTATTTCCAAAATAATTTCTTCTTCATTAATTAGTAACATGCCCTAAATTTCTTTGCTATGTCACTTCTTCACAAATTTGTTGCTTCTTTGTTTAAAAAGTATGTAAACATCCTACTTTGATTACTTCTTAGTTTTCACATTTATGAGACCTCTGTATGGACAAAATTAATTTTTTTCTCCTGTTAATTTACCTGTGTCAATTTCATTATTAGACCAGCAAAAGAACAGACAGAGATGGGGGGATTTTTTTTCCTTCTCTGAGAATCTTGCTTTTTCCTAAACAGTGCAGGACAAAAATTGATATTACTCTTTCCTTATTTTCATTCTCCCACTCATTTTATTGGCTTTGTCATAATTTATTGTAATGAGTTTTAAAATCTTACCCAGTTTCTTGTGTTTTTCTCTGCAATAGGAAAATACAGTTATTATGAGCACTCCAGTTCCAAGCAGTTCCATTATAAATTTCAATGAAAAATTTTCTGAAATGCAAAACAAAATATAGACATGTACAGTTAGATTTAATATTCATTCTTACTAACCTTTCACCCCAAAAGAACCCACTTTGATTTTTCTTCTCCCATCTGGAGGAATTTAAGTTTGTCTTTTTGTTCAAAAAAACAAAACATGCTTTTTAACATCAGCTATGTTTGTGATATTACACTAGTTGTGATTGGGAACACATCGAAACAGAATTACACTTTCTTTGCTCAAGATGGTTCCCTACAGTTATATGATGTATTAGTTGGATCTCCAGGAGTTCTTGTTCTTAAAAGGTTAAGTACACCTTAGAAAAATGGCCAATGAATGGTTGGTTAACTTAATTTAGCCATAGAGGACTAAACTAGGAAAGAAGATTTGTGGAGACTTTTTATGGATCCTAATCAAAACCGCAAAAGGAAATAGAATTTAAAATTTGCAGAGAGTTTAAGGGGATTCTGCAACCATATCAAGCATACTTGCTTTCACATTATAGAGGTCCCAGAAGGAGACGAAAGAAAGGAAAAGAAAACACATTTGAAGACATAATGGCTGAAAACTTCTCTACCCTGGGGAAGGAAACAGGTATCTAGGCCCAGGAAGCACAGAGTCATAAGTGAGGTGATTTCAAAGAGATTTACACCAAGTCATTTAAGAATTAAAATGGCAAATGTTAAAGATGGAGAATATTAAAGGAAAGAGAAGTCTTTGATAAAAAAAATTCTTTCCATTTAGTTTTCCTACTTGCCAAATATCAGGTCTTCCTTGGTGGATCAGATAGTAAAGAATCTGCCTGCACTTTGGGAGACCTGGTTTGATCCCTGGGTTGGGAAGAGCCCGTCAAGAAGGGAATGGCAATCCACTCCTGTATTCCTGCCTGGAGAATTCCATGGACAGAGGAGCCTGGCAGGTTACAGTCCATTGGATTGCAAAGAGTCGGGCACGACCTTGCTAAATAAGTCAGACAGATAAAGAGATATTGTATACTTTCATTTATATGTGGAATCTGAATAATACAACAAACTAGTGAATGTAACAAAAAAGAAGCAGACAGAGATATAGAGAACAAACTAGTGGTTATCAGTGGGGAGGTGAAAAGGGCAATATAGGGATTAGGGCCAGGGAGATACAAACTATTGGATGTAAGAAAGGCTCAAGAATGTATTGTTTAACACTGAGAATATAAACAGTATTTTGTTAATAACTGTAAATGGAGAGTAATCTTTAAAAATTGTATAAAAATTTTTTAAAAATCTAAACCTCCAACCTAATATCTGATGAAAATAGAAGCAAATGAAATCCATGAAAAGTAGAAGGAATAAAATAATAGAGATTAGAGTAGAAATAAATTAACTAGAAAATATATGATATAGCTATTCCACTTTCAAGATAAATGAAATCATACATCTATACAAATACTTTCCCAAAAATTACATAGCAGTTTTATTTACTATCCAAAAAGATGGAAACAAACTAAGTGTTTGTGAACAGGTTAGTAGATGAATCAGTTGTGACATAGTCATATAATAGGATACTACTCAGTAATAAATAACATGGATGAATATCAAAATAATTACTGACTGGAGGAAGCCAGAAGATAAAATAAGGACATAGTGTGTCATTACATATTCACAAAAATCTATATAAAAGAATGTGTGCTGTGTGCTTAGTCACACAGTCGTGTCTAGCTCTTTGCCACCCCATGGTCCAGTGTCCATGGGGATTCTCCAGGCAAGAATGCTGGAGTGGGTTGCCAGGCCCTCCTCCAATATAACTCCTCCAATATAAAAGAATAATTTTTATATAAAACATAAAAAGAGACAAAAATGATCTGGTTTCCTCAAATTTGTATTAAAAAATCCATAGTGATTTTTTGAGGATTTCTCTTTATCAAAACAATCTTGTGACACTGTATGCATATACAATATTTTACAAACAAATCTCTAAAGCACAAAAACTACAAAATATCTCCATATATATTTGAGAATGATGCAGAAGCATATTTTGTGATAGAAGGAATAATGGTCTTCTAAAAATGCCCACATACTAATCTTTGGATTCTGTGAGTATGCTATCTTATATAGCAAAAGGGACTCTGCAAATGTGATTAAGCTGACATCCAGATGCGGAAGATATCTTTGATTTTCTGGGTGGGTCATATGCAACCACAAGGATAAGTGAAAGAGGGATGTGGAATGTCTGAATCAGAGGAGGTGTGAAGAAAAAAGAAGGCAATGTGTGGAAGAAAGGGTACATTTAAAAATCATGTAACCTTCAGTCTGAGAGTCAAATTTAAATATTATTTATATGCCTTCTCAGGTGATGCAGTGGTAAAGATTCCACCTGCCAACGCAGGGGATGTGAGTTCGATCCTTGGGTTAGGAAGATTCTCTGGAGTAGGAAATGGCAACCCACTCCAGTATTCTTGCCTGGAAAATTCCAGGGACAGAGGAACCTGGAGGGGTACAGTCAGTCATGCGGTCGCAAAGAGTTGGAAGTGATTGAGCATACGCAAGCTTCAATCTGAGAGATACATTTTTCCAGGTGGCGCTAGTGGTAAAGAACCTGCCTGTCAAATAAGGAGACATAAGAGACATGGGTTTGATCCGTGGGTCGGGAAGATCCCCTGAAGGAGGAGATGGCAACCCATTCCAGTATTCTTGCTTGGAGAATCCTATGGATGGGGGAACCTGGAGGGCAATAGTCCATGGCGTCTGAAAAAATCAGAGGCTACTGAAATGACTTAGCAATATGCCTAGGACCATAAAGAAATACAATGGAAGGTGAAAGTCCAAGGGAAAAACTGAAAAGCTAAAAAAAATAGCAGTAGTGAATAAGTAGATGTAAATAGGGCAATTAAACTCATCTTTTGCTTCTGAGCAGTTTCTTGACAAAGCTGTGCAGAAAAGATCGAATTTAGTCAATAAAACGGGGAAGCAGATAAATCATTCAGTTTGGTGATACAGGTTCCCAAAGCAACGTCTTCTGACAAATCATAAGTGGGAGCATTCAACAATGACAGAGTGACAAAGGAGAAATTATGATTTTGATCTTTTAAGATGTTAATAAAGATTTTTTAAGAATGTCAGTTATAAAGAATTTCTCTGAAGTAATAGTCACCAAAAAGAAATTCCCTGGTGGCTCAGGGGTTAACGTGTCTGCCTGCAATGCGGGAGACCTGGGTTCGATCCCTGGGTCAGGAAGATCCCCTGGAGAAGGAAATGGCAACCCACTCCAGTATTCTTGCCTGGAGAATCCCATGGACAGAGGAGCCTGGTGGGCTACAGTTCATGGGGTCGCAAAGAGTCGGACACGACTGAGTGACTTAGCTTTTTAACTTAACTTGGATATAGTTAGGCTCCTTGAAGATTTGGAAAAATTAAAATGAGTGCTTCAAGGAAATGCTATATCAGAAATTGCAATAAGTAACCAAAATCTAAAAAGCTTTGAAGAAGCTATTCTACAAATAGTGATTTCAGGCTCTATACATCAGTACTTCTCATCTCAACATCTTTATACCTCGGTAACTCTCATCTCAACATCTCAAAGAATATGGTAACCATTGGAGTTCACTAAACAAAAATATTACTCACCTCTCTCTTTATTGATCACTAAAAGCAAAAGAAAAATTATGGCTAGTAAGCAAAGTAAAAGTGAAAGAAATAGAGCAATGGGACAGATTAAAGTTGAAGAAGAAAAGTTATAAAAGATTAAGATAGAACAATCTGGTTACCAACAAAGTTATATAAAATTGCCATTTTCTTGAAGTCATGGATAGAAAAGAGGAAATTTAAAAATAAGTTATGTAAATGCCAGTGGAGACAAAGAATACAAAAATGTACTGAAAAATTCACAAATAGGATAAGCACTAGGATAACACTAAAGAAAAATATTACTCATGTTCTCTCTCTGTATTAATCACTAAAAATCAAAAGAAAAGTATTCTTCATTTACCTAAACATAAGAATAATTAAGAAAATTTGTGTTTGTGTTCTAGAGAGGTGTTCAGTTCAGTCTAGTCTCTCAGTTGCGTCTGACTCTTTGCAACCCCATGAATGGCAGCATGCCAGGCCTCCCTGTCCCTCCTGGAGTCTACCCAAACCCATGTCCATCGAGTCAGAAGTGAGAAGGCTAATTTTCAGTTTGTTTCTCACAGACTATTTCACAGATTTTATTTCTGCCTCTTATCTATAGTGTATATACTATTGTCATCCTGAATGACTTATATGGACAAATATCCATCACACTCTTGCCATTGCCATTTACATATAGATTGCATTGTTTCCAACTTAATGTAAATGTATAGCTTTTCAAGCACTTTTGAAAAGACTATCCTTTTCCCATTGCTGAAAAATGAGTGGACCTCATATGCATGTGCTCTTTTCTGGGCTCTATTCTGTTTCATTGGTCTATATGTTTTTTTGCATGACAGTTCCAAAGTTCCATATCATTTGGATTAGTGTAATTTGAAATCAAGCAGGGTTATATCTCCATTTTATTCTTGTTCAAGATTGCTTTGGATCTTTTGTGTCTTTTGTGGTTTCACTGATTTTTCTATTTCTATGTAAAATACCATTGAGATTTTAATAGGAATTTCATTGAGTCTGTGGATTACTCTGGGTAGTATGGCCATTTTAATACTGTTAATTCTTCCAATCCATGAACATAAGATATTTGTCCATTTATTTGTGTCTTCTTAAATTTCTTTAATCAATATTTTGTAGTTTTCAGTATATAGATCTTTAACTTTCCTTGTATTTGTATTTGGTTAAATGTATTTTGTTATTTTTGATGATTCTGTAAATGGGATTGTTTTCTGTAAATGGGACTGTTTTCTTGGTTTCTTTTTTGGATATTTTGGTTTTAATATAAAGATATGGTACTGAATTTTGTGTTTCTTTATCTTGAAAATTTATATAATTTGTTTATGAGTTCTAGAAGTTTTTAGGTGACATCTTTATGGTTTTCCACATGTAGAAGCATGCAATCTGGAAATAGAGACAATATTACTTTTCCTTTGTGATTTGGATAGCTTTTTTTTTTTTTTTTATGTGTAATTGCTCTTGCTAGCATTTCCATTACTAGGTTGAATAGAAGGGAGAGAATGGACATGCTTGCCTTGTGCAGGATCTTAAAGAAAAAGCTTTTTCCTATTAATTATAATGCTATCTTTGGGCTGTTCACATATGGCCTTTATTGTGTTAAATTCCTTTTATACCTATTTTGTTTGAAATTTTTCTTTTTTTAAAGCATGAATGAATGTTGAATTTTGTCAAATGCTTTTTCTGCATCTACTGAGGTGATAATGTTGTTGATCTGGGTACATGGAACCAATCTTGTATCCCAGTGGTAAAATCCAATTTGGTCATAGTGTATAGTTTTTTGATGTGCTGTTGAATTCAGTTTGCTAGTTTTTGACTGAGGATTATTACATATATGCCTAAGTAGTACTAAAAGGAAAGTTTATAGTTATAAAAGATTACATTAAAAATATCTCCAAAGTTTTAGAAAAATGATCTCAAATAAATGATGTTATGTCTCAAGGAACTATAAAAAGAATAAACTAAACTCAAAGTTAGCAAAAAAAATGGAGATAATAAGGTTCAGTGCAGAAAACAAAAACAATGAAAAAGATTAACAAAACAATAACTGAGATTTTAAAAAAAAGATAAAATTTGCAAGCACTTAGCTAGACATGATTAAGAAAAAAGAAGACTCTAATAAGTAAAACAAAAAATAAATGAGACATTAAAAAAAGATCTCTGAGAGATTTTTTTAAAAAAGGATCTTAAGGCTTGTTGCTCATCTGTATATTTTCTTTGGAAAAACATCTTTTCAGTTCTTCCGCCCTTTTATAAATCAGTTCTTTTTAATATTGGGTTCTATGAATTGTTTATGTATCTTGGATATTAACCCATTTGGTCATATCATTTTTGAATATTTTCTTCCATTCAGTAGGTTGTCTTTTCTTTTGTACAAAAGCTTTTAAACTTAATTAGGTTCCATTTGTTATTTTTGTTTTTGTTTCCCTTGCTTGAAGAGAAAGTTCTAAAAAAATATTGCTAAAACATGTCGAAGAGTGTACTGCCTATGTACTCTTCTGGAGTTACATGGTTTCTGGTCTTACATTAAGGTCTTTAATCCATTTTGAATTTATTTTTGTATATAGTGTGAGAAAAATGTTCTAATTTCATTCTTTTACAGGTAGCTGTCCAGTTTTCCCAGCATAACTAATAAGGATATAATTTACAACGTGATAGAGGCAATTAGCAGAGACATTACTTTGCCAACAAAGGTCTGTCTAGTCAAGGCTATGGTTTTTCCAGTGGTCATGTATAGATGTAAGAGTTGGACTATAAAAAAAGCTGAGCACCAAGCAATTGATACTTTTGAACTCTGGTGTTGGAGAAGACTCTTGAGAGTCCCTTGGACTGCAAGGAGATACAACCAGTCCATCCTAAAGGAGATCAGTCCTGGGTATTCATTGGAAGGACTGATGTTGAAGCTGAAACTCCAATACTTTGGTCACTTGATGCGAAGAGCTGACTCATTTGAAAAGACCCTGATGCTGGGAAAGATTGAGAGCAGGAGGAGAAGCGAATGACAGAGGATGAGATAGTTGGATGGCATCACCAACTCGATGGACATGGGTTTGGGTGGACTCCAGGAGTTGGTGATGGACAGGGAGGTCGGGTGTGCTGCGGTTCATGGGGTCGCAAAGAGTTAGACACAAATGAGTGACTGAACTGAACTGAACTGAGAGGTAATTAACAATGCTCTACATTAGAGGTGAACATTGTTAAGAGAATAAATCTTAAGAGGTCTCATCACAAGAAAAGTTTTCCTATTTTATAAATATGTACGAGATGAGGATGTTCATTAAAATTATTGTGATAATAATTTCATGATAAATGAAAGGCAAGAGATGCCTTTCATTATGCCTTAAATGTATACAGTGTTGCCTATTAACTTTTAATAAACCTGGAAGAAAAAAAAATTGAAAAAAAGTAAAAATTTACTGTGGATTTAAAAAAGAATTCATACAGATTAGTCCTAATTCTGCCTGGTTAATCCCCTCAGTTGACTGTTCATCAAACTAGATAGCCCATTATATATTTGAAAGTAAAATAATTGCTACATTTCACAAAGCTTTCCTTTCCCTAAGTCTTTTATTTATTTAATCATTCTCTCTCCATTAGAGTTTGTGGACTCTGCAGATTCTGGAAAATATAATCTGATATCTTTGGCAATGTTGATTCCCAGAGTTAATACAGATTTTATATGACCACTGAATGATGAAATGATAAAGTGAGTTTATCAGATATGGTCCATAGAAATTACTTTCTTCAGATATGCTAAAACACTGTTCAGATCTTTTCTGGCACCATGCAGAAGTCTAGTATTATAAATATTCAGATCTATCACTTCACTCATTTTTTATTTTATTTTATTTTTTTAAATTTTATTTTATTTTTTTTTAATTTTATTTTATTAGTTGGAGGCCAATTACTTCACAACATTTCAGTGGGTTTTGACATACATTGACACGAATCAGCCATAGAGTTATACGTATTCCCCATCCAACTTACCATATCCCATAGCAGCCAAAATGTCAGTGAATGATTTAATCATCATGTCAGATGTGAAATATGGAACTCCGGAGATCTCTTAATTGGCTCCTATATACAAAAGTGTGTTTTTCTTCCCTTCTTTCCTGTAAACAGAAAAATCACAGCTCAGGTCCATTTTCTCAGGAACGTTGACCTTCATCACTCCCTGGGGAGTCAAGGGAAGATTGCTGGGTCTGGGTTGGCCCATGGTGGGAACTCAAGGAGGGGTTGGGATGAGAAGGAGCTTCTCTCCTGGGTCCTGCGCTGTGAGTGAGGTGACCTCTTCCGACAGCACCAGCACAGGGGAGTGAGGGAAGCTCCGCCTGACCACAGACCTGCTCTCATTCCATCTTCCTTCCCAAAGGATGTATGAGAAGCTGGAAGAAGTAGGAAACATCCCAGACCTTTAGAGGAATGTTTGCCTGAATGAATTCTTGCATTGGTTTTGGATGAGAGATTGAGTTCAGGGGAGGAAATGCAGATGAAAGACTCAGTGTTCTCATCTGACACAGAATAAATGCCTCTCCACGATAGACAGTGATGGAAAGAAAACCGAGAGATGTAGAGATAATGTAAGGAACATGAAATGTATCCAGAACCAAGTAGAGATAAATAAGTTCTGAGGACCAGAGAGAGTAAGATAAAAGCCTAATATCTGAGATTGGAGAGGATTACAGCTTTTCTAGAAGAAACTTTAATGTTTTTTAACTAGGGAAAGAAAGAAATCAGAACAAAGATAGACAAATCATGAGTCAAAGATGCTAAATTTAGGTCCTTTTTCTTAGAGTCTCTGCTGTCTCTATTGACCTTTCTCAGATCCTTCACACACACACACACACACACACACACACACACACACACACTCCACCAGTGCCCTTCTTCTACATGATAAAAGTTTCTTTTTACACTTACCTGGCTTAATCATCAACAGAAAATATCAGTTTATTAGCACACACTGAACATCTCTCTTTTCTTAAGCCTCCTCTGAAATACTGAAGCCCTAGAAGCGTCAGTCAGACCACTCAGTTGCTTCCCCTCTATGCACTCCAACCAACAGGAACAGAACCATAGCACAAAGATACAAGGTAGCTGGGAGGGGACTTTAGATTGCACTTTGCTCTTCTCCATTCATGAGACCATAATAAAAACCTCACATGACCATAAAGTCAAATATTTAATCCAAATAGGTATGTGCTCATATGAACATACACACAGACTGCCTCTTTCCCCTGCTTTTGTTGCTTTTGTTATTATTTTAAAGTTCATAGCATACAGTAGAGATTTAAACAATACATTCTCACACCAGCTTCTGAGATTTATGTATTTACCTTAATCAGAGGAAGAAATGTGTATATATGCTACCTCTACAAGTTTTGCAGTCTTATTAATCCTACAGTTTGTGGAAAATCTACCCAGGACATTGAAAATAGCTGATTTCCACATCTTCAGCCCCATAAATATTTCTAGCCCTTTCATCCAAAAAGCTGCTGTAGATATTGACAATCATCAAGTTTATTTTCTCCAGGATATTCCCACAAATTACATATTTTCAGACCATAAAATTAAATTAGAACTCTAATGATTGCTCTAGGCAAGAACACAGGAACCATCAACCTTTCATGTGTTGTTGGAACATCTGCATTCAGTTTAATCCATTAGGACAAAAACTAAATCCTTGGGATCATGAACTGAATTTATATAATATCTCCTGGTTCCTTGCATTTGACCCTGCTGTTGCTGCTGCTGCTGCTGCTCACCACTGTATTTGACCTGCAAGACTCCCAGGCCCCATACTTATGTCAACATTATGCACTTCTTAGGCCTTGAAGCTGTTTCCTCCTGGTCTAAGAATGCTCTTTGTGGTCCTGCCTCTCACATGGCAGTTTGGGTGACTTAGTGCAGCAAATTCCCAAATGTATCCCCTCCTGCTGTCATATTAGAGAAAATATCCACACAGTAACCTCTGCAGATGAAAACTGCTTAACTATGCTATTTGGAGGATGTTCCCTGGTGGCTCAGAGGATAAAGCATCTGCTTGCAAGACAGGAAACCTTGGTTTGATTCCTGGGTCAGGAAAATTACCTGGAGAAGGAAATGGAAACCGACTCCAGTATTCTTGCCTGGAGAATCCCATGGATGGAGGAGCCTGGTAGGCTACAGTCCATAGCGTCTCAAAGAGTCTGACATGACTGAGCGACTTCACTTTCTTTCTTTCTTTTAGATGAACAGATTTCAATGGTCTTGAAAGCACAATGGACACCAGAAAGGCAAACACCTCCCAAAACCCCTCCCCTGCTTTGGAGAATTTCATGGACTTGAAGGACGTTATGGCCTGCACCTGTGCAGCACCTGTGGATAACACATCTCTTTGAGGCTATCTGCTGCTGCTGCTGCTAAGTCGCTTCAGTCGTGTCCGACTCTGTGCGACCCCATAGACTGTAGGCCACCAGGCTCCGCCCTCCCTGGGATTCTCCAGGCAAGAACACTGGAGTGGGCTGCCATTTACTTCTCCAATGCATGAAAGTGAAAAGTGAAAGTGAAGTCACTCAGTTGTGTCCAACTCTTCACGACCCCGTGGACAGTAGCCCACCAGTCTCCTCTGCCCGTGGGATTTTCCAGGCACGAGTACTGGAGTGGGTTGGCATTGCCTTCTCCATGAGCCTATCTAGTGATTGCTAATAACTCTCTTTTACTGGACAAATTGTTAGCTCCGTGGCCAATGTCAAACAAAAAATGTTAAATAGGAAAAATAAGGCAAAAAGTAATAGCCAACTCCTACTATAAAAGTTCCATTAAAAATATTGGGAATTTCTACCACTCTTGGGATTCCCAGGTGGTGCTAGTGGTAAAGAACTAAGCTACCAATGCAGGTTGATGTAAGAGACGTGGATTTGATGCCTGGATGGGGAGGATCACCTGGAGGAGGGCATGGCAACCCACTCCAGTGTTCTTGCCTGGAGAATCCCATGAACAGAGAAGCCTGGCAGGCTGCAGTTCATAGGGTCACACTCAGCTGGCCATGACAGAAGTGACTTAGCATGGACACATGCAAACCCACTATTATTCTAAGCTGTTCAGGTGGGAGATTTAGCTACTGCTGATAGAGGAATGGGAATTTGTTTCTCTACCACTTACCTTTATGGAGAGTTCCAAAAAGAAAAAAATTATAAAGACATTTCTGGAGTTTTTTGCTTTAAATCCTGAATTCTCTAGGTAAAGACAACTGCTTAGGTTTCCCTGATTTGGGACTATATCTTGTTCTCATATATCAATATTCTGTCTGTGTAATTTTCCTTCCTTTTTAGTTTCTGGCATATATATATATATATGCCAGAAATATATATATATATATATATATATATATATATATATATTCTCCATATATATATATTCTCCAATTACATAGTGATTCCTGAAAATTTATTTCAAATAATAGAATTCAATCACATGTCAAATCAAGGGACAATAATTTATTTGTCTCTCCTAACGCTCAGGAGACAATTTCCTTGATTGCAAGCTTGTTTTAATTTGGTTAATTTATACTGGTTTGCACAAAGTGAAAGAAGGTAAAAACCTAGTAAGTACATTTAGAACAAATGAACAATTGGATGAGTGAATTTCCATTTTCATTATATTTACTGTCTTTACCATTCTCTTGCCACTTATATTTCAAAGTAATTCATATAGAATAATCTGCAAATTGTTTTCCCCCCAGAGTTTGCTGATTTCCTCTTCTCTGTTTGCTCTCCATGAACTTTCTGCTGAAGTGTCATAAGGTGACTGTCTCTCTGTCTTTTTTTTTTTTTTTTTTTACCCCTTTTTGAGTTATTGTTTTTCTTTAAACATTTTACTTTAGATATTGACAAAAAAGCTATGTAAGATTTTATTGCCTACATGCTAATTATTGCAGCAATAAATCAGCCACAACTTATGACTTAGTGAAGATATCATGTCTGTAAATTGATTGACCTTTGTCCACAAGGGAGGGGTAAGGAAAGACATAGTTTTTATTGCTGGGGAAATAATTTGATGAAAAACTTTTTATGTGTTTCATTGTTAAAAACAGAGAATTTTCCAGGTTCATAAACATATTAGGACATTTCAGAGGCAAAATCATGACAGAAATGGTGCACGAAAGCAATGAGACAAAAGGAGATTTGAAAATAATTTAACAGTTAAATATAATACAGGTTAGAGGAAACTTTGAGAAAGACTGAAGAGTAAATATCTGGAAGGAGCTGACAGAATGTTGGAAGGTCATTTCTGCACCAAGACATAATGTTGATTATGGGCGTCATCAGTACTACAAGTAAAGAGAGGTATCCTCTAGGTCTTTTGCTCATATGGTAAAGAATCTACCAGCAATGCAGGAGACCCAGGTTTGATCCCTAGGTGGGGAAGATCTCCTGGAGTAGGGAATAGCAGCCCACTCTAGTATTCTTGCCTGGAGAGTGGACAGAGGAGCTAGAGGGCTACAATTTATGGGGTCACAAAGAGTCGGACACAACTGAGCGACCAACATTTTTCTATAGGATCACGACTCTGGGCTCAATCTAGGGTTGTAATAATTAGATACAAAGTTCATGTGACTTGGCAGTGTTTGAGCTCCACTCTTGAAAAGGCCAAGTGGTGGCAAACAAGAAGAGGCAAAAATGTGACTGGAACCTTTTTTATGATTTACCTGCACAAACAATTCCACAGTTTCTCATACTCATTTATTGTCTTAGACATTCAGTGATGCCACTCTCCCCAGAGCTTGTTATTCCCTCTGTTCTCATGATGTTTCTACCAGTTTTTGAGTCTTGTCCTCCAAAAGCATTCATTCTCTATAGGATGTAACCTTGTGTAGATTAGTTTAGTCAACTCATAACTGTAGTTGAAATGACTACTTTACTCATAATTTGGTAATGATGTTCTTCTGTCTTGATGGTATTTTCCACCATGTATTCTCTTTTGTGGGGCTTCTTAAGTGGCTCAGTGGTAAGAATCTGCCTGCCAATGCAGGAGCTGCAGGAGCTGCAGGAGCTATGGGCTGGATCCCTGGGTCAGGAAGATCCCCTGGAGGAGGAAATGGCAACACACTTCAGTATTCTTACCAGGATAATCCCGTGGACAGAGGAACCTGGTGGGCTACAGTCTACTGGGTTGCAAAGAATTGGACACAACTGACTATGAAGACACACATACACATACACACGCACACACACACACACACACACACACACACACACACTCGTTCGTTCTCTTATGCAGTCCTCACTAGAGGATGAAATATCACCTCCTATATTCTTTGCCATGCACAATCACTTTGGATAACACCATTCCCCTGTCTCTTCTATCTCTCACTCTGTTCTTCTTTTCTATATATGTTCTTATATTTCCCATTTAAAAACAAAATAAAATTAAGCAAAGCTATTTAAAACAAGCACAAAGAAAATTCCTTCCTTCTAACCTGTCTTCTGTTAAAGATTCTGGCATTTCTTTTTTCTCGCTCTCTCTCTCTTTTTTTTTTTTTTTTTTGGTATTAGTTCTAAAAGGTCTTGTAAGTCATTGTTGAACTGTTTAACTTCAACTTCTTCAGCATTAGCGATAGGGGCATAGACCTGGATTACTCTGATATTGAATGGTTTTCTTGGAAATGAAGAGAGATCATTCTGTCATTTTTGAGATTGCACCCAAGTACTGCATATGGTTCCAAATAGGAAAAGGAGTATGTCAAGGCTGTATATTGTCACCCTGCTTATTTAACTTATATTGCAGAGTACATCATGAGAAACACTGGGCTGGAAGAAGCACAAGCTGGAATCAAGATTGCTGGGAGAAATATCAATAAACTCAGATATGCAGATGACACTACTCTTATGGCAGAAAGTGAAGAGGAACTAAAAAGTCTCTTGATGAAAGTGAAAGAGGAGAGTGAAAAAGTTGGCTTAAAGCTCAACATTCAGAAAACTAAGATCATGGCATCTGGTCCCATCACCTCATGGGAAATAGATGGAGAGACAGTGGAAACAGTGTCAGACTATTTTTTTTTTTGGTCTTCAAAATCACTGCAGATGGTGACTGCAGCCATGAAATTAAAAGATGCTTACTCCTTGATATGAAGGTTATGACCAACCTAGATAGCATATTAAAAAGCAGAGACATTACTTTGCCCAGAAAGTTCTGTCTGGTCAAGGCTATGGTTTTTCCAGTGGTCATGTATGGATGTGAGAGTTGGGCTGTGAAGAAATCTGAGCACCAAAAAATTGATGCTTTTGAACTGTGGTGTTGGAGAAGACTCTTGAGAGTCTCTTGGACTGCAAGGAGATACAACAAGTCCATCCTAAAGGAGATCAGTCCTGGGTGTTCATTGGAAGGACTGATGCTGAACCCGAAGCTCTAGTACTTTGGCCACCTCATGCGAAGAGTTGACTCGTTGGAAAAGAGCCTGATACAGGGAGGGATTGGGGGCAGGAGGAGAAGGGGACGACAGAGGATGAGATGGCTGGATGGCATCACCAACTCGATGGGCATGAGTTTGAGTAAATTCCGGGAGTTGGTGATGGACAGGGAGGCCTGGCATGCTGCGATTCATGGGGTAGCAAAGAGTCAGACACGACTGAGTGACTGAACTGAACTGCATATGGACTCATCTTTCAGTGTCATATCTTTTTATCTTTTCATACTGTTCATGGGTTCTCAAGGCAAGAATACTGAAGTGGTTTGCCATTCCCTTCTCCAGTAGACCTTGTTTTGTCAGAACTCTGCACCATGACCCATCCATCTTAGGTGGCCCTACATAGCATGGCTCATAGTTTCACTGAGTTAGACAAGGCTATAATCCATGTGATTAGCTTGGTTAGTTTTCTGTGATTGTGGTTTTCCTTCTGTTTGCCTCCTGATGGATAAGGATAAGAGGCTTGTTGAAGTTTCCTGGTGGGAAAGACTGACTCTGGGGGAATCTGGATCTTGTTCTGATGGGTGGGGCCGCTGCTGCTGCTAAGTCACTTCAGTCGTGTTCGACTCTGTGCGACCCCATAGATGGCAGCTCACCAGGCTCCCCTGTCCCTGGGATTCTCTAGGTAAGAACACTGGAGTGGGTTGCCATTTCCTTCTCCAATGCATGAAAGTGAAAAATGAAAGTGAAGTCGCTCAGTTGTGTCCGACTCTTAGCGACCCCATGGACTGCAGCCTACCAGGCTCCTCCATCCATGGGATTTTCCAGGCAAGAGTAGTGGAGTGGGGTGCCATTGCCTTCTCTGATGGGTGGGGCAGTGCTTAGTAAATCTTTAATCCAATTTTCTGTTGATGGGGCTGTGTTCTCTCCCTGTTGTTTGGCTTCAGGCCAAACTATAGTAGGGTTAATGGTGGTAATGGTGACCTCCTTCAAAAGGATTTATTCAGTGCCCCTGACCCCCCAACAGACCACTGTTTACCCACACTTCCACCAGAGACTCTTGTACACTCACTGGCAAGTCTGGCTCAGTCTCTTGTGGGGACACTGCTTCTTTCTCCTGGGTTCTAGGGTGCACAAGGCTTGTACCTTCCAAGAGTCTGTTTCCCCAGTCCTGTGGAAGCTCTGTAATCAAGTCCCACTGGCCTCCAAAATCAAATTCCCTGTGGGTTCTGAGTCCCTTTTCCAGATCCCCAGGTTGGAAAATCTGTTGTGGGCCCTAGAAATTCCTTAACAGTGTTCTGCAGTTTGTGGATCATCTGCTTGGTGGCTCTTGGTGGGGTTAATGGCGATCTCTTCCAAGAGGGTTTGTGTCACATACTGTGTGTTCCAGGTCTGCTGCAGCCAGAGCCCCTGTCCCTGTGGCAGGCTACTGCTTACCCGTGCCTCTGCAGGAGACACTCAAAGGCAGATTTAGCTCAATCTCTGTGGGGTCTCTGGATCCTGATTCACACAAGGATTTTTTTGAGTCCTCTGAGTGTCTCTGGTGGGTATATGGTTTGATTCTAAAGATGATTTCGACCCTCCTACCATCTTGTTGGGGATTTTCCTTTGCCCTTGGATGTGAGGTATCTTGTTTGGTGGGATCCAACATTCTCCTTCTGATGGTTGTTCAACAGTGCATTGCAGTTTTGGAACTAACACCAGAATTTTGGAACTAACACCTTCTAGAGCTAACACCATAATAAGATGTCATTTCCATCAAGGAGGATGGGATGCAAAAGTAGGAAGTCAAGAGATACCTGGAGTAACAGGCAAGTTTGGCCTTGGAGTACAAAGTGAAGCAGGGCAAAGGCTAACAGAATTTGCCAAGAGAACACACTGGTCATAGGAAACACCCTCTTCCAACAACACAAGAAACGACTCTGCACATGGACATCACCAGATGGTCAACACTGAAATCAGATTGATTATATTATTTGCAGTCTAAGATAGAGAAACTGCATACAGTCAGCAAAAAAAAAAAAAAAAAAAGACTGGGAGCTGACTCTGGCATCAGATCATGAACTCCTTATTGGAAAATTCAGACTTAAATTGAAGAAAGTACGGAAAACCACTAGACCATTCAGGTATGACCTAAATCAAATCCCTTAAGATTATACACTGGAAGTGACAAATAGATTCAAGAGATTAGACCTGATAGACAGAGTGCCTGAACAACTATGAATGGAGTTTCCTGACAGTGTACAGGAGGGAGTGATCAAGACCATCCTCAAGAAGAAGAAAGTCAAAGAGGCAAAATCATCTGTGGAGGCCTTACAAATAGCTAAGAATGGAAGAGCAGCTAAAGGTAAAGGAGAAAAGGAAAGTTATACCCATCTGAATGCAGAGTTCCAAAGAATAGCAAGGAGAGATAAGAAAGCCTTCCTAAGAGGTCAGTGCAAAGAAATAGAGGAAAAATAATAGAATGGGAAAGACTAGACATCTCTTCAAGAAAATTAGAGATAACCAAGGGAACATTTCATCCAAAGATGGGCAAAATAAAGGACAGAAATAGTAAGGACCTGACAGAAGCAAAAGATATTAAGAAGAGGTAGCAAGAATACACTGAAGAACTATACAAAAAAGATCTTCCTGAGCCAGATAACCATGATGGTGTGATTACTCACCTAGAGCCAGACATCCTGGAATGCAAAGTGGGCCTTAGGAAGTATCAGTACGAACAAAGATAGTGGAGGTGATAGAATTCCCGTTGAGCTATTTCAAACCCTAAAAGATGATGCTGTGAAAGTGCTTCGCTCAATATGTTGGCAAATCTGGAAAACTCAGCAGTGGCCAGAAGACTGGAAAATGTCAGTTTTCATTCCAATCCCAAAGAAAGGCAATGCCAAAGAATGCTCAAACTACCACACTATTGCACTCATCTCGCACAGTAGTAAAGTAATGCTGAAAATTCTCCAAGCAAGGCTTCAACACTATGTAAACTAAGAACTTCCAGATGTTCAAGCTGGATTTAGAAAAGGCAGAGGAACCAGAGATCAAACTGCCAATACCCACTGGATCATAGAAAAAACAAGGAAATTCCAGAAAACATCTACTTCTACTTGTTGACTACTCCAAAGACTTTGACTGTGTGAATCACAACAAACTGTGGAAAATTCTTCAAGAGATTGGAATACCAGAACATGCTATCTGCCTCCTGAGAAATCTGTATGCAGCTGAAGAGGCAATTAGAGCTGGACATGAGACAATGCACTGGTTCAAAATTGGGAAAGGAATTCATCAAGGCTGTATATTGTCACCCTACTTTTTAACATATGCAGAGTTATCATGCAAAATGCTGGGCTGGATGAAGCACAAGCTGGAATCAAAATTGCTGGGAGAAATATCAATAGCTTCAGATATGCAGATGACACCACCCTTATGGTAGAAATTGAAGAGTAACCAAAGAGCCTCTTGATGGAAGTGAAAGAGGGGAGTGAAGAAGCTGGCTTAAAACTCAGAAAAACATTCAGAAAACTAAGATCATGGTATCTGGTCCCATCACTTCATTGACAATAAATGTTGAAACAATGGAAACAGTGACAGACCTTTTTTTCTTGGGCTCCAAATTCACTGCAGCTGGTGACTACAGCCATAAAATTAAAAGATGCTTGTTCCCTGGAAGAAAAGCTATGACCAACAAAGATAGCATATTAAAAAGCAGAGACTTTGCTGACAAATGTCCATTTAGTCAAAGATGTGGTTTTTTTCCAGTAGTTATGTATGGATGTGAGAGTTTGACCATAAAGAAAGCTGAGTGTCAACAATTGATGCTTTTGAACTGTGGTGTTGGAGAAGGCTCTTGAGAGTCCCTTGGACTGCAAGGAGATCCAACCAGTCCATCCTAAAGGAAATCAGTCCTGAATATTCATTGGAAGGACTGATTCTGAAACTGAAACTCCAATACTTTGGCCACCTGATGTGAAGAACTGACTCATTGGAAAAGACCCTGATGCTGGGAAAGATTGAAGGCAGGAGGAGAAGGGGACGACAGAGGATGAGATGGTTGCATGGCATCACTGACTCAATGGACATAAGTTTGAGAAAACTTCTGTATTGATGATGGATAGAGAAGCCTGGCGTGCTGCAGTCCACAGGGTCACCAAGAGTCTGACACGTCTGAGAGACTGAGTTGACCTGAACTTTTTTCTCTCTACCTTTTCCAGTCAATGTTTCTTTGAAAGAATGGTCCACTGTCAGCCTCCTCACTCATCTAATATCCATTGTTTATAAGATTGCACAATGTTAGCATTCTAATGCCTTATAATTGGAGAATGAATAAACATAATGTGGTATATCCATACAATGGGATTCTATCAAAAATGAACAAACCATTGAAATATGCAAAACTGTGTGTCTCTAAGATATTATGTTAAGTGAAAGAAGCCAGACATAAAAACCATAAATTATATGACTGCAACTGTATATACCAGAAAAGGAAAATCTATATATAGAGAAAATAGACTTGTGATCCTTGGGCGTGGGAACAATGATTATTTGAAAATGAAAGCAAGAGCTCTTTTGGGGAGATGACATCCTTTACGACTAGATCAGTGATGATTGCCCAACTATGTAAATATGTGAAAAATTGTTGAGTTGATTTTTTAAAATGAATAAACACTTGAATGAATGTATAGTATGCAAATAACATGTTGACAAATCTTTTTCTCAGAATTGTCACTGAATTAAGTACCTTGTATGGATTTGTCAGAGTTTCAGACTTCTTACTTTGTTTAAAATATATTTTCTCTATGTTGATTTTTAACCATGACATGAAATTTATGTAAATGTAGAAATCTCTTGGAATTTCCATAATAAAATGCTTACTTTGGGATTACTTTATGAAAGAAAGCAAATGAGAAGATTGTATTTAACAAAAGAGAACTGTGTTTGTTCGCTACACCTGCTACTACACCACAACAAAATACCACAAGCTGAGTAGCTTAAATGTTGGAAGTTATTGTAATAGCATTGTGGAGGCCAGAAATCTGAGTTCAAGATGTTGGCATGGTGATGCTTCCTCTGAAGGTGCTAGAAAAGGATTGATTCCAAGCTCTTTAAAACTTCGGGTGGTTTGCCAGCAGTCTTGGACATTCCTTGCCTTGTGGCATCAAAACTCCAATCATCACAAGCTGTTCTTTCTATGCATGTTTATGTCCAAATTTTTCCTTTTCATAAAGACAACAGTTATGTTGATTTAGGGACGCGTTCTATGCCATCTTAGCTAACTATATCTACAATGACCCTATTTCCAAATAAGGTGACATCGTGAGGTACTGGAGGTGAGGCTTTACATATCATAGAATATACTAAGAAGGAAATAAAACAAGGGAAATATAAATAGAGACTTTAGATAAATATTATGAGAAGTAGATTATGAAAGAGTCAAAAGAGTTAATAAGATGTAAGTTGATGGAAAATTGCATTGTTTTGATTTTAAGATGGACAAGATTAAAAAATTTTAAGTTTATGGTAGAAAAACTAGTAGGAACACTGAGAGGAATAATTGATGGGCCTCAGTACCATGTAAGATAGTACAGGATGGAAAGATGGGTAGAGAGAAGAGATAGGTTGGGGTTCCCTGTAAAGGAAGAGGGATATATCTCTTAATGTAACAGTGAGGGAGGAGTAATGCAGAGTTGGGAGATTTATATAAGTTTGCTATATTTGTCATTACAAAATGATAAAATTACCTTCTGATTGATTCTATTTGTTATTATTATTATTGCTCTTTCAAAATGGAAATGCAGTCTTATATTGAGAATTAGGTGGGAGTAGAGTCAGAAGTTTTAAAAAGTGGAATTTTTAATGAAATTGACTGAAAGGCAAGGGAATGTAATGTAGATGTAGATGTAGATGTTGATGTCTCCATGTGACTGGAGACACATGGGAAGATTGCCAGATAGAGGATTGCCACCAACAGTGCTAGTGCCCAAGTTATGACATGTTACTACACATGTATAGAGTAACCACTTTACTCATCTGTATGGATTTTTATAGCATGTTCAACTCCCAGTATGAGAAATGAATACTAGATTCATTCATTTTGGGATTTCTTTCCAAGCAGATGTGAAAAAGGACAATGAGATCAGGAATTTTCACTTATTAGTAAAAGAATCCCTAAAGTTATTAACCCTGGCATCTAAATAGGAAAGAGTAGAAAGTGAAGTCAGGAGGGTCTGATGAGTCAGGAGAAATTGGGAGACCCTAACTTGACTCATACACTGGAGGAGTAGGAGTTGCTAAGAAATCAAGTACAGGCCTTTACGCCTACTATTTCACTTAAATATTCAACAGTGGGTGTCATCTGTTGCCATCCTTAAAGGGAGGGTATACTAGCTAGGATTGAACTCAATTATAAATGACAAAAAATTCAAAGTATAAAAAGCTTAGAGAGATAACAGTTTATTTCTCACTGAAGATAACTTAGGAACTGAGTAATAAAGTATTTCCACAAGTTATCAAAAACCTAAGCCACTGTATCTTGTCTGCCATCCATGACTTTTACATGGTCACAGATGTTTCATTAATTATAGATTTCAGGTATCATAAAAAAATAAACAGAATAAGAAAAGCACACAGTTTTCCTTTAAAGAAACATCCCAGAAATTACACAGAATATTAATCTTATAACGCACTGGTCATCATTTAGTGATATTCAGCTGGTAGTCTAGGAAATTTAATCTTTATACTAGGTTGTCACAGGCATAGTAATAGTAGGAGTTTATAATTAAGGAAGAAGAAAGAAGTGATATGAGAGGCAACAATCAGTCAGTCTCACAGAACTTCACCTTGAGAATGAACCAGTATGCAGGAGGGGAAAAAATCAGTTTGTGGCCAGTGGGGAGAATTATAATGATCACTTGGGCCCAATGCAGTAATTTCTCATGGAGGTGTAAGCACATGAATTACAACATCAGTGTGTTCTATTCCACCTGGACAATGATCAAGGGGTCAGAGTCAGGGGATCAAAGTCTGAAAGGTGGTCCTAGGACACCATAAAATGTCTGTTTGGAAAATGTGAAAATGTGTGATTCATCTGTCTTGTTAGAGAAAGATACATCTCCGGCCTCATAATCCAGGAATATCCCCACACTAAGGGGTTTTTCTCTTAGAGTAAGATGAGTTTCTGAGATGGTAAGGCCCCGCTAATCCTTCTGGTAGGGCCTAATGGCCCAGAAACCATTCTGTGGGGACATTTGGAAAGTCTCCTTCCTTGATACATTATCCCTACAAACTCCCAGGTACCAGGAATGCAGGTCCCCAACTTCCACCTCCCAGTAGTATCTCCCCGAACAGATTTATGGCTGACCCAGAACACAGGGAAGGGAGACAGATCTCTGTGTGAAGCTGGGTAGATCTTGCTGTATTTCTTGCAAGGTTACTCCTCCCCCCTCTTCAGTCAGGAGGAGGCTGGGATGAGCAGCGGCTGCATCAAGTCACATTTACTGCAAAAACAATTAGACTATCATGTTTATGGAAAGAGTCTCAATAGGCCTGGGCCAGAGGGTCCCCATTCTGTGAGAACTTTTCTGGCCCTGGGAAGATCCAAGTCATCTTCACCTGTCTTCCTGTCTTACCCCACAAGGAGCAAGGTCCCTCCTGGACCATCATACTCACCAGCTTGGAACTCTTCTTTCCTCCAATCTGCAAGGAATATATGAATGTGAGAAGCCCTGTCTGATAGATAAGTACATCCATCTGCTCAGATTATGAGTATAAATTCTCAAGGATTAATTTATGAGTGATAATATCCAAAGAAAATATTCTTTGATATACTTGCACCTCTTTTCACAGTCTGTTAAATTATGTCTGGCTTGAAGAACTGGTTTCTTCAATCAACTCCCACAGGATCAGTGTCCATAATCTATTTAAGATGTTGGAAAAGAAATAGGATTATGATATGTCTGACCAAATAAATTCTTGTTGTTGTGGTTCCCTCAGACTTTATAGGAGATAATCTTTAATTTATCCTCAAAGCATGATTTGAGATGTCAATTAAAAAAAAAAAACAAAAAGAAATATTGGCATTTGCAACAATATGGATGGACCTGGAGGGTACTACTATAAGTGAAATAAGTCAGACAGAGAAAAAGAAATAGAGTATGCTATCACTTATATGTGGAATCTAAAAAAGAAAATAGTGAATGTAACAAAACAGAAGTAGACTTACAGATATACGGAGCAAACATAATTATCACTGGGGAGAGGAAATGGGGGATGAACAATATTAGGATTTCAGAGGTACAAACTCCCTTGTATAAAATAAGCGAACCTAAAGGATATATTGTACAGCATGTGGAATATAGCCAATTTTTATAATAACTTAAATGGAGTATAGCCTACAAAATTTTGAACTTAGTATGTTGTATACCTAAAACTAATGTAATATTGTAAGTCAACTATGCCTCAATTATTAAAAAAATCAAATAGAAAAGAATAATAATCAAATTGCTAAAATTTAATATTTTAAATACATTACTATCTTTTAAAATACTGAGAAATCTATTGAGTTCATAGAATGCATATTTTGGAATTTCTTTTATTTTTATTGTATTATTTTGCACACAGTAGGTATTCATTTAAAATATATTTTGTAAAAGGACATTCTTTATCAGAATCCATGTTACTCACCAGGGTATAATATTGAATCCCTCCAAGCTGCAAAATACAAAATAGGAAACTTTATTTTGTTCTCTTCCATTTTTTTTTCTCATTGTATTTTCCATTTCTCCTTGTCTTTGTCATATATTTTCTTCTGAATTCTTTGACTTTCTCTTTTTATCCTATATTCTCATATTCCATTTTTAGAAAACACAATGATAAAAATGATCAGGTGGAGGGTAGATAAAAACATAGAAGCAATAAAAAGTGAGAGAGATGAAGGAGAAGTGGGAAGGAGAGGACATGAAATAAGGAAGGAAGGGGAGATAAGGAAGAACATGCTGAATCACTGGTGGTTTGTTTTTCGAAAATAATTTATTGAAATTACTAGAATTTAGGAAGATAACACTTCAAATGCTTCTTTGTCTACTACAAACATTTTTGTTGCATTTCTATATCATATTCAATTTCTATAGGGGAAGAATCTGAGATTTAGAAGAACAAAGGTTTCTGGGAAACAAGCTTTACTTACCTAATTTGAACTAAGTCTTCCTCCTATCTGAGAGAAAACAAGTATATATACACATATATAATGTTAACTAATTAATTAAAAATATGTTTTCTTAATGTCATAAAAAAAGATTTAAGTAAAGTCATATATCTGCACATACATGTGCCAATGCTAATGTCTGAAAGTTGACCAAGTAATTTCCATTTTAAAATCAACTAAAGGAATCTCTGGAGCCTACTACATCTGAAAACCTTCCTATAATTTGAAGAATATAATTTGATATGTAGGAAAATGAGAATTTAATAATTCTTATGGTATAGTACCAAATTAGTGTAGGAATAACTTGGAAAATAACTTTAGATTTTAGGTAAATATTAATAATGAAGTTTATTTGAGTGAAAAAATGTATGTATAAAGACCTTAAAGTATTAACAATTAAAATGGTGAAAATAAAAACAAAAGAACAACAAAAATTACGGTTGGAAAAAAAATCAGGCAAAGTCATGCAAAAAATATTTATATGCCTTAAATCACTTGAGAAAATAGTCAAGAGAAATGTACCAGCAAGTCTCAAGATTAACTTGACATCATATATATAGCATAATATACAGGTCAAACAGAAAAAGGAACTTATCTCACTCAGCAAGTTTGGAGTTTTAACTTTCCCATAAAAGTAAGCACAATATCATACATAAAACAATTGGCACACCATATCAGAGCACATGTTGAAGAACCCAAATTAAAAGAAACTTTCTGTCATCATTCTTAGCTTAATCTCCTTTATCTCACCAACTGCAAAATGAGCTAACAGTAATCACCTGGAATATATTAATAGAAGAAGCCTAAAAATAAAGCATAGAAAGGAAAGGAAGGGAAGGAAAGCTGAGAGAATGAAAAGGGAACTTAACATGGAATGAGTTCAGGAAGCTAAAAAGAAAACGCATAGGGTAATTTGAAATCCACAAGGAGAAAAAGACAAGACAGGAGTGAGTAAGAGGAAGTGACAGGAAAAATTTTTTTTTCCCAAAGAAATATATCAGCAAAAAGAATGTCAGAAAAAAGTTACCAATCTCTTTCTGAAGATCTTCTGAAAAATAAAATGGAAATCTCATGTAAATATCAAGGGAAACCAATATAAAAAAAGGAAAATGAGTAGAAAATTTCCATTGCATAATAAATGGAAATGATGAATGTGATTAGAAAAAGACAAATAAACAAAAACTCCTGATAAAAGAGAAGCCAAGGAAGCACAGTTTTATCTTCAAAAACTGAGAAAAGGAAGTGAATTTCCCCAGTTGAATAAATAAAGAAGAATGATGATGAATAGGACAGAAAGACTAACTAGGATTTTATCCCATACATACATATTTTATGAACAGTATTAAGGACATTCATAACTGAAGATTTGGACAAAATCCATGATTAATAAAAGAATAAAATAATTCCATAACAAATGTTATCTTCATAGTAGTATGTTGAAATTGATTTTGAATTTTGCAAGTCCTTCTGAGTATGTCAGATTAAGCCAGTTGAATTTAAGTGAAACAATTTGTGTGAATTGTAGTCAACAAGTACTAAGTCATGAGAATATCTTTTTAGATGATGTCATAGCCATTAAGAAAGCAAATGACTACAATGTCTGAGTACAGTCTTTGGTGACTGCAGCCATGAAATAAAAAGCTGCTTGTTCCTTGGAAGAAAAGCTATGACCAACCTAGATAGCATGTTAAAAAGCAGAGACATTACTTTGCCAACAAAGGTCCGTCTGGTCAAGGCTATGGTTTTTCCAGTGGTCATGTATGGATGTGAGAGTTGGACCATAAAGAAAGCTGAGTGCCAAAGAATTGATGCTTTTGAACTGTGGTGTTGGAGAAGACTCTTGAGAGTCCCCTGGACTGCAAGGAGATCAAACCAGTCCATTCTAAAGGAAATCAGCCCTGAATATTCATTGGAAGAACTGATGCTGAAGCTGAAACTCCAATATTTTGGCCACCTGATGCAAAGAATTGACTGTTTGGAAAAGACCCTGATGTTGTGAAAGATGAAGGCAGTAGGAGAGGGGGATGATAGAGGTTGAGATCATTGGATGGCATCATTGACTCAATGGAGCAAGCTCTAGGAGCTGGTGGTGGACAGGGAATTCTGGCGTGCTGCAGTCCATGAGCTCACAAACAGTCAGACAGAACTGAGTGACTGGACTGAACTGACAATCTTTTCTGAAGTCTGATGGTTTCTAACTCTTTACAATGAATAATAGTGCAATGAAATTTAATTGAGTTGTCAGTTGAGAAAACTTTTAAAATTAGATTTGATAAACTCACACTATCAATTTTATCATGTACCTCAGAAGAAGTTCAAAGAATTGAAGTTAGGACTCTAATGAAACGTCCATTCTTATTAACTTACATATAAGTACACTATTTATCAGCACATAAATATTTTATAAGTAAGCAGAAAATTAACAAAATAAATTAATGTTTATTTTAGATTCATGTATTGGAAGGCACTTACAATAAAATATTAGTTAATGGATATAAAATACTGCTAGTATTCCATGAGAAAAATGTTAGAAGATCATTCTTTAAGCAGTTTCTTTTTAATCTCATTTCTATAATGTGGCTCTAGGCTTTATGGGGTTTCCCTGGAGGCTCAGATGATAAAGAATTGCATGCAATGAGGGAGATCCAGGTTTGATCTCTGGGTGGGGAAGATTCCATGGAGATGGGAATGTCTACACATTCCAGTTTTGTTGCCTGGAGAATTCCATGGACAGAGGAACCTGGTGGGCTAGAGTCCATGGGGTTGTAAAGAATGAGACATGACTGAGTGAATAATACTTTCACTTCACTTTCAAGTTTTATTGAAATCCTTTAAAAAACTTACATATACATTTCAAGAAATAAGCTCTTGTCTAGAATTCATGTGTTGTAAAAAGTAAGTAATTTGGGCGTTCTTGCATGTTATAAGTTTTAAGCTTTATATAATATTTACATAAAAGTAAAGGGCCTCCCAGGTGGCTCAGTAGTAAAGAATCTGCTGCAGGAGATTCTCATTGGAGCAGAAGAATCTGCTTCAATGCAGAGACATGGGTTTGATCCCTGGGTTGGGAAGAGTCCCTGGAGAAGAAAATGGCAATCCAATCCAGTATTCTTCCCTGGAGAAGCCTATGGACAGAAGAGCCTGGTAGGCTGCAGTCCATGGGGTCTCAAAAGAGTTGGACACAACTTAGCGACTAAACAACCACGGCATAAAACTACACAAGTACTTTCCCTAGATTCTTTGAAGAAACCTCTTTTGTGATGTTAATTCCACTGTTTCCTCCTTTCCCCATCACTCCTGTATTCTCTAGACTTAACCATCTATGAAGACTCATTCATGTCTCTCAAGTTATAACATTATTGAATTTATATGCCTTCTAACTCAATTTTCCTCATGGGAAAAACGAGGCTATTGTTATACCTAAAGGCACCGATTTCCAAAGGACATCTTGACAATTATAGGTAATGTATTTTTTCCCATGGAAATTTTGTTGCAAAATGAATGTAGATGGGAGATGATACAAAGAGAGGAATTAGAATAGAAATCTCTGAGATAAACAGTCTTTTATCCTTCCTTGGCCCCTTTTTTATTTTTAAGAATAGAATGCAGTTCTGCCCATATTCAAGTCATGAGGAAGCTACAGTGAAAGTACTCATCTATCTAAATCTATATCTTTAGCAGTAGTTGTATGAATCCTGGTCTATGTGTGAAAGAGATATATTCCTTAATTCCATTCAGTCTTTAACAAAAATATAATTGTGAATATCATTAATGAAAGAAGGATGTTAAACTTTTAATGACTTTAGCTGTGAGTTACTAACCATCTCTTAGAAGTAGTCTAAAACAGCCTCTCAGGCCATTCGCATAAAATTTCAACATAGACTAGTATGCTATAAAGGAATTCCCCTTAATATATAAACTCCTTTTTTTTTTAATAAAGTCCTTCTATAAATACTTACGGTATTTCAATTTTCCTCATCATGTCCAAATAGAAGTGAAATTACATCATAATGATTACAGTGTGAAATAATTTAAACTTGGAAAATAGTATTTAAAATATATGTATGCCTAAAGGAGGGTGTGTCGTGTCCAGGGTGACAGGACTGGGACCAGGTTCTAGGGATCCAGCGGTCAGTTTCTGTCTGGCCACCAGACTCTTGGGCCCAGGCCCGGCATAGCCAAGGCGGCCCTCGGTGCTCCTACCTTTGAGCGAGGTCTCCACCAGGCGCAAGTAAAGCTGCGAGCTCTTCTTGTCGTGGTTCATGCGCTTGGCGAGCCCGTTGCGGTGCAGGATACACTCTTCAAACTGCACAACATTCTGGTGGCGCCGCTTGAGGCTGATCAGGGTTCAGAATTCGGCCAGCGCCAGCTCCACTTTCTCCGGGGCGTCGCAGCGGATCTTCTTGACTGCCACCCGGGCCCTGCTGCGCCTGGCCGCTACCTCGTACACCACGCTGTAGCTGCCGCACCCGATCTCCGCCAACAAGCTCTAGCATGGCCGCGCCTATCCGCCGCCACCCTCTGGCCGCCGCCGTGCCAGCTAAAAACATCCCAAGTTGATATAACATTCTTGCTCTGTGGTGGGATGGACTGATTAAGTAGAAGGCTTGAATCAGTGCTGCTCCCTGTATGGCCATGGCAGATTCTTTACCACCTGAGCCATCAGGGAAGCCCTGATGAGCCTGATTGGTGGCTTGTTAATTTACCCTACTCTGAGGGCCGAGAGGAGCTACTCCACGTTCAAGGTCAGGAGGGGCTGCCATGAGCAGATACCCCTCTTCCAAGGTAAGGAGCAGCAGCTGAGCTTTGCTGGAGCAGCCGTAAGGAGATACCCCACGTCCAAGGTAAGAGAAACCCAAGTAAAACGGTAGGTGTTGTGACAAGGCATCAGAGGGCAGACGCACTGAAGCCATAATCACAGAAAACTAGCTGATCTATCACACGGATCACACTCTTGTCTAACTCTATGAAAGTAAGCCATGTCGTGAGGGGCCAGCCAAGACGGATGGGTCATGGTGGAGAGGTCTGACAGAATGTGGTCCTCTGGAGAAGGGAATGGCAAACCACTTCAGTATTCTTGCCTTGAGAACCCCACGAACAGTATGAAAAGGCAAAATGATAGGATACTGAAAGAGGAACTCCCCAGGTCGCAAGGTGCCCAATATGCTACTGGAGATCAGTGGAGAAATAACTCCAGAAAGAATGAAGGGATGAAGCCAAAGCAAAAACAATACCCAGTTGTGGATGTGACTGGTGATAGAAGCAAGGTCTGATGCTGTAAAGAGCAATATTGCATAGGAACCTGGAATGTTAGGTCCATGAATCAAGGCAAATTGGAAGTGGTCAAACAGGAGATGGCAAGAGTGAACGTCGACATTCTAGGAATTGGTGAAATAAAATGGACTGGAATGGGTGAATTTAACTCAGGTGACCATTATATCTACTACTGTGGGCAGGAATCCCTTAGAAGAAATGGAGTAGCCATCATGGTCAACAACAGACTCCAAAATGCAGTACTCAGATGCAATCTCAAAAACGACAGAATGTTTTCCAAGGCAAACCATTCAATATCATGGCAATCCAAGCCTATACCACAACCAGTAATGCTGAGAAGCTGAAATTGAACGGTTCTATGAAGACCTACAAGAACTTTTAGAACTAACATACCAAAAGATGTCCTTTTCATTATAGGGGACTGCAACGCAAAAGTAGGAAGTCAAGAAACACCTGGAGTAACAGGCAAATTTGGCCTTGGAGTATGGAATGAAGCAGGGCAAAGGCTAATAGAGTTCTGCCATGAGAACGCACTGGTAATAGCAAACACCCTCTTCTGACAACACAAGAGAAGACTCTACACATGGACATCACCAGATGGTCAACACCAAAATCAGATTGATTATATTCTTTGCAGCCAAAGATGGAGAAACTCTATACAGTCAGCAAAAACAAGACCGGGAGCTGACTGTGGCTCAGATCATGAACTCCTTATTGTCAAATTCAGACTTAAACTGAAGGAAGTGGGGAAAACCACTAGACCATTCAGTTATGACTTAAATCAAATCCCTTATGACTATACAGTGGAAGTGAGAAATAGATTTAAAGGACTAGATCTGATAGACAGAGTGCCTGATGAACTACGGATGGAGGTTCATGACATTGTACAGGAGACAGGGATCAAGACCATCCCCATGGAAAAGAAATGCAAAAAGGCAAAATGGTTGTCTGAGGAGGCCTTACAAATAGCTGTGAAAAGAAGAGAAGCCAAAAGCAAAGGAGAAAAGGAAAGATTCGCATTTAAATGCAGAGTTCCAACGAATAACAAGGAGAGATAAGAAAGCCTTCCTCAGCGATCAATGCAAAGAATTAGAGGAAAACAACAGAATGGGCAAGACTAGAGATCTCTTCAATAAGATTAGAGATATCAAGGGAAAATTTCATGCAAAGATGGGATGGATAAAGGACAGAAATGGTATGTAACTAACAGAAACAGAGGATAGTAAGAAGAGGTGGCAAGAATACACAGATGAACTGTACAAAAAGATCTTCACAACCTAAATAATCATGATGGTGTGATCACTCACCTAGAGCCAGACATTCTGGAATGTGAAGTTGAGTGGGCCTTAGAAAGTGTCACTACGAACAAAGCCAGTGGAGATGATGGAATTCCAGGTGAGCTCTTTCAAATCCTAAAAGATGATTCTGTGAAAGTGCTGCATGCAGTATGCCAGCAAATTTGGAAAACTCAGCAGTGGCCACAGGACTGGAAAAGGTCAGTTTTCATTCCAATTCCAAAGAATGCTCAAACTACCACACAATTGCACTCATCTCACACGCCAGTAAAGTAATGTTCACAATTCTCCAAGCCAGGCTTTAGAAATAAGTGAACTGTGAACTTCCAGATGTTCAAGTTGGTTTTAGAAAAGGCAGAGGAACCAGAGGTCAGATTGCTAACATCCATGGATCATCGAAAAGCAAGAGAGTTCCAGAAAAACATCTATTTCTGCTTTATTGACTATGCCAAAGCCTTTGACTGTGTGGAACACAATAAACTGTGGAAAATTCTGAAAGGGATGGACATACCAGACCACCTGACCTGCCTTTTGAGAAACCTATATGCAGGCCAGGAAGCAACAGTTAGAACTGGACATAGAACAACAGACGGGTTCCAAATAGGAAAAGGAGTACACCAAGGCTGTATATTGTCACCCTGCTTATTTAACTTATATGCAGAGTACCTCATGAAAAACACTAGGCTGGAAGAAGCACAAACTGGAATCAAGATTGCTGGGAGAAATATCAATAACCTCAGATAGGCAGATGACAACACCTTTATGGCAGAAAGTGAAGAGGAACTAAAAAACCTCTTGATGAAAGTGAAAGTGGAGAGTGAAAAAGTTGGCTTAAAGCTTAACATTCAGAAAACTAAGATCATGGCATCTGATCTCATCACTTTATGGCAAATAGAGGGGGAAAAAATGGAAACAGTTCAGGCTTTTTTGGGGGGGGCTCCAAAGTCACTGCAGATGGTGATTGCAGCCATGAAATTAAAAGACGCTTAATTCCTTGGAAGGAAAGTTATGACCAACCTAAATAGCATATTAAAAAACAGAGACATTGCTTTGCCAACAAAGGTCCGTCTAGTCAAGGCTATTGTTTTTCCAGTGCTCATGTATGGATGTGAGAGTTGGACTGTGAAGAAGGCTGAGCACTGAAGAATTGATGCTTTTGGCCCGTGGTGTTGGAGAAGCCTTTTGAGAGTCCCTTGGACTGCAAGGACATCCAACCAGACAAAAGAGGTAGGGATGGAGATCTGTCCCGGGAAGGAAGTCTTAAAAAACAGAAAAATTTCCAAACACCAAGAAACACTCTCACTGGTAAATCTGTGGTGAGCCTTGTAAACTCAGACGGCAACATAACTGGGAGGAAAAATAAATAAATAATTAAACCCCACAGATTAGGTGCTTAAAGGCAACTCCCAGCGGAGAAGTAGCACAGCCTCTTGCATCTGCCACTAGCAAGTTGGGACTAGACAGGGAGGTGCCGGCCGCATTGCCTAGGGTAAGGAATAGGCCTGAATGCGCGAGGGCAATCTGAGGGAACTAACTAGAGATAGCAACCCAGTCTGTGGGGTAGCTATCCCGTGAAAAGCCCTAAACTAAGACACCACCAGGCGCACTCACAAAACAAAGGACTGAGCAGAGATAGCTGGCTGTGGACCTGCCCATCCCTGGCCAGAGACAGGCAGGCAAGGGCAGCCAGAACCAGAAGGGGGCAATCGTGGCCCCAGAGAGACATCCTCTACCAAACTGCAAGAGGCTTCGTTGCTAACCAAGACACATTGGGATGCTGGACTGTTGACTTCTGCCGGGAGGGCTGCAGCCAGATATCAGCTCCCCAGAAGGGACACAGGGCACACCTGAGAAGGCACGCCCATTGTACACCCAGAAAACAGCAGCAGGGATGGGGGAGGTGATCAGTCGCAGCCCCAACTAGGGGCAACTGCGCTCGCCAAGCACCTGGTCACCTGAGCGGCTCGGACCGGGGAAGGGCACAAAATGCAGGCCCAATCAAGTCTGCGCCTTTGTGGAGTACCCGAGAACCTGAACCTGAGCGATTTAGACCTGGGAAGTGCACTCAATCCAGGGCCTGCCTCAGACAGTTCCCGGCAGAGCATCCTAGAGCCTGAGCAGTGTAGACGGGGAAAGCACACACGCCGTGAGCGGGGGCAAACCCAGTGTGGCCGAGACACTGGGAGTACCCCCCACAGATGCCTGTGATATTTGTTTGCAGTGTTCCTTCCTCCCCACAGCACGACTGAACAAGAGCCTAAAAACAGTGACCACCACCACCCCCTTGTTTCAGGGCGGGAGTTAGACACTGAAGAGGCCCGCAAACAGAAGAAGCTAAAATAAACCGAGGGAACTGCTTTGGAAGAGACAGGTGCAATAGATTAAAACCCTGCAGTTAGCACTGACTACATAGGAAGGAACCTATAGATCTTGAGAAGTATAAGCCGGATCAAGGAGCTATCTGAAAATGAACTGACCCCACACGGTCCACAACAACACCAGAGAAAGTCCTAGATATATTTTTACTATTATGATTTTTCTTAATGTTTTAAATTAAAATTTTTTTCTTTTTTATTTTTAAGTCTTCTATTAGTCCTTTAATTTTCATTTTTTTAACTTACTACTACTTTGCAAAAAAAAAAAAAAAAGACCTTATTTTGAAGCAAACTTCATATATATATATATATATAATAATTTTTGTGACTTTGTTTATATTGTATTTTTGAGAATCTAACCTCTACTCTAGATTATTAATCTTTGCTTTTTGGTATTTGTTATCAGTTTTGTACCTTTAAGAACCCAATCTTCAGTACCCATTTTTACTTGGGAGTGAGATTACTGACTGGATTGCTCTCTCCCGCTTTGGACTCTCCTTTTTCTCCACCAGGTCGCCTCTATCTCCTCCCCCCCCCCTTCTCTTGTCTACCCAACTCTGTGAATCTTTTTGTGTGTTCCAGGCTGTGGAGAACACTTAGGGAACAGATTACTGGCTAGATCAGTCTCTCTTCTTTTGATTCCCCTTTTTATCCTTCTGACCACCTCTGTCTCTTTCCTCCCTCTTCTCTTCTCTGTGTAACTCCGTGAACATCTCTGAGGGATCCAGACTGTGGAGAGCACATAGAGAAGTGATTACTGGCTAACTTGCTCTCTCCCCATTTGATTCCCCCTCTTCTCCTCCTGGTCACTTCTATCTCCCTCCTCCCTCTTCTCTTCTCCATGTAACTGTGTGTACCTCTCAAGGTGTCCCTCACTGTGGAGAAACTTTTCATCATTAACCTAGATGTTTTATCATTGGTGCTGTATAGATGGAGAAGTCGTGAGGCTACTGTAAGAATATGACTGAAAACCAGAGGTAGGAGGCTTAAGTCCACAACCTGAGAACACCAGAGAACTCCTGACTTCAGGGAACATTAATTGATAGGAGCTCGTCAATTGCCTCCATACCTACGCTGAAACCAAGGACCAACAAATTCCAGAGAAAGACATATTATGCAAATTCTCCAGCAACACAGGCACATAGCCCTAAGCTTCAATATACAGACTGCCCAAAGTAACAACAAACCCATTGATATCTCAAAACTTACTACTGGACACTTCATTACACTCCAGAGAGAAGAAATCCAGCTCCACCCACTGGGACACTGACACCAGCTTCCCTAACCAGGAAACCTTGACAAGCCACCCATCCAACCCCACCCACAGTGAGGAACCTCCACAATAAAGAGGAAACACCAACTGCCAGAATACAGAAAGGCCACCACAAACACATCAATATAAACAAGATGAAAAGGCAGATAAATACCCAGGAGGTAAAGGAACAGGATAAATGCCCACCAAACCAAACTTAAGAGGAAGAGATAGGGAATCTACCTGATAAAGAATTCCGAATAATGATAGTGAAAATGATCCAAAATCTTGGAAACAAAATGGAATTACAGATAAATAACCTGGAGACAGGATAGAGAAGAATGCAAGAAAGGTTTAACAAGGGCCTAGAAGAAATTTTAAAAAGTGTCAATATATAATGAATAATGCAATAAATGAGATAAAAACACTCTGGAGTGAACCAACAGTAGAATAACAGAGGTAGAAGATAGGATAAGTGAGGTGGAAGATAGAATGGTAGAAATAAATGAAACAGAGAGGAAAAAAGAAAAAAGAAGTAAAAGAAATGAGGACAACCTCAGAGACCCCTGGGACAATGTTAAAGGCCCCAACATTCGAATCATAGGAGTCCTCAAAGAAGAAGACAGAAAGAAAGACCATGAGAAAATACTTGAGGAGATAATAGTTGAAAACTTCCCTAAAATGGGGAAGGAAATAATCACCCAAGTCCAAGAAACCCAGAGAGTCCAAAACAGGATAAACCCAAGGTGAAACACCCCAAGACACATATTAATCAAATTAACAAAGATCAAACACACACAAGAAAACAAATATTAAAAGCAGCAAGGGAAAAACAACAAATAACACACAAGGGGATTCCCATAAGGATAACAGCTGATGCTTCAATAGAAACTCTTCGGGCCAGAAGGGAATGGCAAGACATACTTAAAGTGATGAAAGAAAATAACCTACAGCCAAGGTTACTGTACCCAGCAAGAATCTCATTCAAATGTGTAGGAGAAATCAAAAGCTTTACAGACAAGCAAAAGCTGACAGAATTCAGCACCACCAAACCAGCTCTCCAATAAATATTAAAGGATCTTCTCTAGACAGAAAACACAGAAAGGGTGTATAAACTCAAACCCAAAACAATAAAGTAAATGGCAATGGGATCATACTTATCAATAATTACCTTAAATGTGAATGGGTTGAATGCTCCAGTCAAAACACAAAGATTGGTTGAATGGATACAAAAACAAGACCCATGTATATGTTGTCTACAAGAGACCCACCTCAAAACAAGGGACACATACAGACTGAAAGTAAAGGGCTGGAAAAGATATTCCACGCAAATAGAGACCAAAAGAAAGCAAGAGTAGCAATACTCATATCAGATAAAATAGACTTTAAAACAAAGGCTGTGTAAAGAAACAAAGAAGGACACTACATAATGATCAAAGACTCAATCCAAGAAGAAGATATAACAATTATAAATATATATGCATCCAACATAAGACCACCACAATATGTAAGACAAATGCTAACAAGTATGAAAGGGGACACTAACAATAACACAATAACACCTATATTACTCAAACTCTTCCAGAAAATAGAAGAGAAAGGTAAACTTCCAAACTAATTCAATGAGGCCACCATCACCCTAATTCCAAAACCTGACAAAGATGTCACAAAAAAAGAAAACTACAGGCCAATATCACTGATGGACATAGATGCAAAAATCCTTAACAAAATCCTAGGAAACAGAATCGAACAACATATTAAAAAGATCATAAATCATGACCAAGTGGGTTTTATCCCAGGGATGCAAGGATTCTTCAATATCTGCTAATCAGTCAGCGTAATACACCACATTAACAAATTGAAAAACAAAAACCATATGATTATCTCAATAGATGCAGAAAAAACTTTGACAAAATTCAGCATTCATTTATGATAAAAAACCCTCCAGAAAGCAGGAATAGAAGGAACATACCTAAACATAATAAAAAGCTATATATGACAAACCCACAGCAAACATTATCCTCAATAGTGAAAAATTGAAAGCATTTCCCCTAAATTCAGGAACACGACGAGGGTGCCCACTCTCACCACTGCTATTCAACATAGTTTTGGAAGTTTTGGACACAGCCATCAGAGCAGGAAAAGAAATAAAAGGAATCCATATTGGAAAAGAAGAAGTAAATCTCTCACTGTTTGCAGATGACATGATCCTCTACATAGAAAACCCTAAAGACTCTGCCAGAAAATTACTAGAGCTAATCAATGTATATAGTAAAGTTGCAGGATATAAAATTAACACACAGAAATCCCTTGCATTCCTATACACTAACAATGAGAAAACAGAAAGAGAAATTAAGGAAACAATTCCATTCACCATTGCAACAAAAAGAATAGAATACTTGGGAATAAATCTACATAAAGAAACAAAAGACCTATATACAGAAAACTGTAAAACACCGATGAAAGAAATCAAAGAGGACACAAATAGATGTAGAAATATATTGTGTTCATGGATCAGAAGAATCAATATTGTGAAAAAAGAGTATACTACCCAAAGCGATCTATAGATTCAATGCAATCTCTATCAAGCTCCCAACGGTATTTTTCACAGAACTAGAACAAATAATTCCACAATTTGTATGAAAATACAAAAACCCTCAAACAGCCAAAGCAATCTTGAGAAAAAAGAATGGAACTGAAGGAATTAACCTGCCTGACTTCAGGCTCTACTACAAAGCCACAGTCATCAAGACAGTGTGGTACTGGCACAAAGACAGAAATATAGATCAATGGAACAAAATAGAAAGCCAGAGATAAATCCACGTACCTATGGACACCTTTTCTTTGACAAAGGAGGCAGGAATATACAATGGAAAAAACACGACCTCTTTAGCAAGTGTTGCTGGGAAAACTGGTCAACCACTTGTAAAAGAATGAAACTAGAACACTTTCTAACACCATACACAAAAATAAACTCAAAATGGATTAAAGATCTAAATGTAAGACTGAAACTATAAAACTCCTAGAGGAGAACATAGGCAAAACACTCTCTGACATAAATCACAGCAAGATCCTCTATATGATCCACCTCCCAGAATATTTGAAATAAAAGCAAAATAAACAAGTGGGACCTAATGAAACTTTAAAGCTTTTGCACAACAAAGGAAACTATAAGCAAGGTGAAAAGACAGCCCTCAGATTGGGAGAAAATAATGGCAAATGAAGCAACAAAAGATTAATCTCAAAAATATACAAGCAACTCCTGCAGCTCAATTCCAGAAAAATAAATGACCCAATCAAAAAATGGGCCAAAGAACTAAACAGACATTTCTCCAAAGAAGACATACAGATAGCTAACAAACACATGAAGAGATGCTAAACATCACTCATTATCAGAGAAATGAAAATCAAAACCGCAATGAGGTACCATTACACGCCAGTCAGGATGGCTGCTATCCAAAAGTCTACAAGTAATAAGTGCTGGAGAGGGTGTGGAGAAAAGGGAACCCTTTTGCACTATTGGTGGGAAGGCAAACTAGTACAGCCACTATGGAGAACAGTGTGGAGATTCCTTAAAAACCTGGACATAGAGCTGCCATATGACCCAGCAATCTTGATCCCTTTTAAAATGATGTGTTCAACATTTAACACTGCCTTGCTTTTTGTTTGTGTGTCTAGTACTAGCAGGCCTTTCTCCTGCGTGTTTATTAGTTCCACTCTCATATTTTGTCGTTGGACTTCTTCCATTTTGATTCTGTCCATTTTTGTTTCCCTAGTCAGAAAAATTTTCAAAATGAAAAAAATCTGTGCAGTACACTGCTACCAAGATAATATGTCTTATAAGATTATTTTAAGTATGTTTTTGATCTAAACTTTGAATTACTTAGAGTCTTTTAACTATGCATAAAATAAATAAATACAGGATAAAATCCTAGTTATTTTCTGTCCAAATCTTCTCCATATGTCTTTTATTCAGTCAAATGTGAAATTCATTTTTTTCACTTTTTTAGTTAGAAACGTGATTTCTTGACATTTTTCCATTTTCACTTAGTTTTGTTCTCCCCTCCCCCACCCCGAGAACATTCAACACCTCAGTTTTCCATGAACTTGAAATTTTCAGCTCATTTTCATGTTCTGTGTTTTTTTCTTGATATTTACTTGAGTTTTTTCCATTTTTACTTCTCAGCCATCCTTCAGAATGAAATTGATGACCTTTTTTTCTGATTTTTTTTCTTGATATAATTCCCTTTCTTCCCCTAATATATTCCTAGGCTTCTATCTTCAGATGATTACCATAATTTCATCATAAGATCCCCTGACAACTTTCATTGCCTCAATTTACTATGACATGGAAAATTTCAGCTCATTTTCATGTTCTGTGTTGTCTTCCTTGATATTTACTTGAGTTTTTTCCATTTTACTTTTCAGGCATACTTCAGAATGAAATTTGCAACCTTTTTTCTGATTTTTTTTTTCATGGTATAATTCCTAGAAACATGATTTGTGTCAATGGAATTTGCATGTTTCCCTTTCTTCTCCTGATACAGTTTTAGGCTTATATTACAGATAATTACATAATTTCATATAAGGTTATTGACATGAATGGGATTAGGCTTAGAAGAATTTGACTTTTCCATTAAATAGAAGGTTTTCTTTAACTTGGGGTCTTCAACTTGTCCTTTGAGATGGAGTGCCCATTGTTTTATATGCAATATTGTACCATTTCTTAGGGGAAGTGTTCAGACTCTAAGCCTGGTTAAGTGAGATGAGTTCCTCCTGATGGACTCTGACATATTTTCTTCTTTACTGATATCGCAGGTAATCATGAGACTTGCTTGAGCACTTCTCTTTGTGCTCACTTCTCTCAGTGACCAAGGTGTATAAATTTTTTTTTTTATTTTGCCTTGTCGTTTTTGTTTCCAATCATAGCTATTACTCTTTTTTCATTTAATTAATGAATTTAATTTTAATTAATGAATTTAATTAATTCAATTATTCACAAATTGCTCAACCTTCAGGGTCTTTTGTATTGCAATTTTGACTCAAGTAAAATCATTGAGCCTATATCTTTAAAGTCTAAAACTATTTTATGAGGTAAGAAAGTGAAAAATGTTAGTCACTCAGTCATGTCTGACTCTTTGCAACCCTGTGAACTGTAGCCCACTGGGCGCTTCTGTCCATGGGATTTACCCGGCAGGACTACTTGAGTGGGTAGCCATTCCCTTGTTCAGGGGATCTTTCTGAACCAGGGATCGAATTGGATCTCCTCCAATGCAGGCAAATTCTTTACTGCCTGAGCCACCAGGGAATATATCTATATTATTTAGTATCTTATTATAAAAATTATTTATATCCTCATGTCCTGCATATGATGTTGTATTCTTCATAATCTAGTAAATGTTTCATATGGAATGAATTTCAGAGATTTCTGTCATTATTTTTGAAACGAACATTTATTGATCAATATGCAGATACAAATATTGGCAGGCATGTGGCTTTAATTGCATCCTCCTTATGATGTTAAGAACTCCTGTCTCACATATGTGTGTTTGTGAATTATCTCTCAGAAGGAGGAAGGCTCAATTCAAGCATGGCGCATAATGCTTATATCTAAGAAAGCTCCATTCTTGTGTCTATCTTGGTTCCTGCCTCTAACACAGTAGGATTATATGAAAGAATAAAATCAGAATATCTGTAGCTGGTGAAGAAGCATTTCTAGCATTATCTTCTTCTAAATTTCTGTAATTGTCTTTGAGAAGTAAACCAGTAATTTAGCATGCTTATCCTCTTTTCCTCCTTCCTTCCTTCTTGTCTGTAATCTTCCTCTTACACTTATCCACCTTCCCTCCCATCTTTTGTTGCTTCTATGTTTCTACTCTTCCTACCCCTGACCACCTTTATTATCATGTTTGGAAAAATAGACTTTGAAGATAACACAGGATGGAAAGAAATCCAAGGGATTCAAAAGAAAAAAATTAGATAATGGCAAGGGAAAATGGAAAAGATAGTAAGAGAAAGCAGGGTAAGAAAAAAAAGTAAAGGGTTTCCTATTTTGTTCTTTTGCAGCCTGGAGGTGCCGGGAGCCGGCACACAAGATCCCACCCATGACAAGGCCATGAGGGAGAAAACCTGACAGGCAAGGCAGATCAGGTTTTCAGGGGTTTTGAAAAGGCCAGCTCATGAGAACCCACCCATGACAAGGTCATGAGGAGAAAACCTGACAGTCAAGGCGGATCAGGTTTTCATGGATTCTGAAAACCTGCTCCCAGCGCTCACCTTAAAGATGATATCTGTCTTTCTGATGCTTGCTTCAGTAGACTACTCCCTAATTTCTGTGACACAGGCAGAAGGCCTTTCCCGATCTCTTTCCAAATAAGAATCAATTTAGAACTTTAATCAATAAGTTTCCTGGGTGGTGGTATTTTATGAGATTATCCAGGGTGAAAGGAGTGTTTCAATTTAAACTCCTTTGCTGGTATTTTAGTTTGTTTGGCAAATGCGTTTATATCCTTGGTACTAATATGCATGACTGCTTATAATACCCTAATCATAAAACAGCATAAAGAACCTGATCATATAAGGTCCTTAATAGACATAGAGCCCTTCAGGGGATGAGGAAGCCCTATTAGAAAACGCAAGAAAAATTATTCTAAAAGTGGTTATTGGGTTAACATTTGCTTGCTGTGTTTTTGCTCTTAATGTGCTAAGGTTGTGCTATAGAAACCATTGTTGATATAATTATAGATCTAGAAAAATAAGAGCTTAGCCCTAGTGTGGTAACAATGAAATGGTTGTTAATTGTCACCCAGGAGTGCTAGCAGAGGATGCCTCACCAAATTCGCAGAGTCAGTGTGGGGTAAACTTCTTAGATAAATGCAATTGACAACTTCTGCAGAAGGATTAATTTTTGTGTTAACAAGGTTATACTTCTACTATGTACTGTTGCCCTATGAGACTGCTACCTTTCAGTTAAGGTCAACACAGAAACAGAAAATAGGTTTACATTCACCAGACTTGCATAAAATGTTAATGGGCCCCAAGGCCAGAAGATAATGTACAAGATCATAAACAAAGAAGTATGCAGAGAACACCCTGGTTTCGTGAAGAACAAGCTGATGTAATGTTAAACTATCCTCTCCTTAGAAATGTACTAACTTAGGGTATAAAAGCTACGGTAAAAAATAAAGCCTTGCCAGACCCTGCCAGACTCTGCTGCACCCCCGTCTGGTCACTCTCTCTCTCTCTCCTTCTCTCTTTCTCTCTCTCTTGCCATTCTCCTGAGACTTGGCCCTATCAAGGCTGATCTCACGTGCCTTCTCTCTCTCTCTCACCGATGCCATTCATCCTGAGGGTACCCCCTGGATCCTGCTGAGGCTGGACCCCGGAATGGAGGAATGCACCATTATATCCTGGTAAGTTACATGTACTCTGCTGAAGAAAAATGTATTATGAAAGATTTTTAAATGGACATATACTGTGTAAAAAAAATATACTGAAAATCAAATAAACTCCACAAAGTATATATAATATGAACTCTATAGATTCTTCAGTATTTTAGAAGATAACCATGTGCTTGAAACATGAAATTTTAGTGGATTTTTTGTTTTTAATTATATCTGATATTGTGATTTGAGCATATGTAAAGTGATTTTCATGAGATAACAACTGAGGAAACAGTGAAATAATGTGTTATTTCACACATTATTAAACAGTGAAATAATGTGAAAAATAAGTTATTTGATTAGACAGACCGTATTCCTCTCAAACATCGTTAATAGACTTTAGATATTTGTCCTGCAGGAATGTCGACTGAGAGGGCATAAGAACAGGTCAGGTCTCAAGTAAGACATGATTTAGTAGATTGTAGAGAAGTATTTTCTTTGGTTGCTATTACTTTTTAATTAATCCTAGGGAGTTTATACTCATAATATTGTGGACAGACAGGCAGCTTTGTTTTTCAGATGGTAGGTTCTCATGTTCACTTGTTCCTTGTAGATTGGAGGAAAGAAGAATTCAAAGCTGGTGAGTATGTGAAGTTCCACAAGGGACCTTGCTCTTTGTGGGACAGTCTGGAGGAATGTTGGGTAGAAGTGAGCTGATCTACCCAGGGTCAAAGTAGTCCTCAGAGAATGAGAACCCTCTGGCCCAGGCCTACTGAGACCCTTCCCAGAAACATGATGGTCTACTTGTCTTTGCAGTAAATATGACCCTGGATGCAGAAACAGCTCATCCTGCCCTCCTCCTGTCTGAAGAAGGGAAACGTGTTTCCTGGCAAGAAAGGTGTCAAGATCTTCCCAGCTCCCCACAGAGATTCAGCTCCATTCCCTGTGTGCTGGGTCAATTGCACATCATCTCGGGGAGATACTCCTGGGAAGTAGAGGTTGGGAACGCCTGTTCCTGGGACCTGGGAGTTTGTAGGGATAATGTAACAAGGAAGGGGAGGGTCACAATGTCCCCAAAGAATGGTTTCTGGGCCATTAGGTTCTATGAGGGGGAGTATTGGGCCCTCACCTCCCCAGAAACCCATCTCACTCTAAGAGAAAAACCCTTTATTGTGAGGGTATTTCTGGATTATGAGGCTGGAGATGTATCTTTCTATAATATGATAGATGGATCCCATATATTCACCTTTCCCAGAACACATTCTGTGGTGTCCTAAGATCACTTTTCAGACTTTGGTCCTCTGAGTCAGGCTCCCTAACCATCTGTCCTGGTGAAGGAGAATGTGCTGATGTTGTAATTCAGATGCCTACCCCTACATGACAAATGATTACTTTGATCCCCAGTGAAGTTCACAATTATCCCCCAATGAGATACAAATAGATTGTTTTCCCTACTCCTCCCTGCTTCATTCTCAAGACGAAACTCTGGGACTTATGATTGCCCATTGAATCAGATGGCATCACCAATTCAATGGACATTAACTTGGGCAAACTGTGGGTGATAATGAGGGACTGGGAAGCCCGGCGTGCTGCAGTCCATGAGGTTGCAAAGAGTCAGACATGACTTGGTGACTGAGCAACAACATATCAATTCTCCCCTCTTCTTAATTGTATGTGTGTGTGTGCATGCTCAGTTGTGTCCAATTGTTAACCCTGAATCCAAAACCAGGCAAAAGTACCAGGAAAAAGAAAATTATGTGCCAATACCACTGATGAACATAGATGTAAAACTTATCAACAAAATGCTAGCAATTTGAAGCCAACAATATATTAAAAGGATTATTCACCATGATCAAGTGGGCTTTATCCCATGGACGCAAATATTTTTCAGTTATTTGCAAATCAATTAGTGTGATGCACCAGATCAACAAATAGAAGAATAGAAACCATACGGTCATTTCAATAGATGCAGAAAAAGATTTTGACAAAATTCAGCACCCATTCATGATAAACTATCTTCAGAAAAAGTGCACTGAGGAAACACATCTCAATATAATAAAGGTCATATACGACAAATCTACTTCTGACGTCATACTCAGTGGTGAAAAGGATGTCCACTCTCACCACTATTATCCAACATCGTTTTGGAAGTCCTAGCTATGGCAATCAGAGAAGAAAAATAAATAAAAGGAATCCAAATTGGGAAAAAAAATTAAACTGTCACCATTTGCAGATGCCATGATATTTTACATAGAAAATCATAAAGGTGCTACTAGAAAACTACTAGAACTCATCAATGAATTTGGTAAATTTGGAGCATACAAAGTTAATACAAAATCTGTTGCATTTCTATACACTAAACACAAAAGATCAGAAGGAGAAATTCAAGAAACAACCCTATTTACCATTGCATCAAAAAGAATAAAATGCCTAGGAATAAACTGACCTAAGTAGAGAAAAGACCGGTACGTTTTAGTGCTCCCCTCAAGTTTGCAATCGTTTCTGTTAAAAACAACAATGAGAGCAACATCAACAATAAGAACAGGAGTTTTCAGTCTTCCTGTTACAAATGAACATCATCTGATGCTATTGTCATTACTTAAATTTTGCCTGCCACTGTCTTACCATTTTTTTCAGTAAGGAACAGGTTATATTTCTTATAAGAAATGAATGAATGAATGTTAATTTATTCACTTACCATATTATTCACCTTTACACTAAGTATTGGACATGGAACAACAGACTGGTTCCAAAAAGCAAAAGGAGTATGTCAAGGCTGTATATTATCACCCTGCTTATTTAACTTATATGCAGAGTACAGCATGAGAAATGCTGGACTGGATGAAGCACAAACCAGAATCAAGATTGCCAGGAGAAATAGCAATAACCTCAGATATGCAGATGACACCACCCTTATGGCAGAAAGTGAAGAAGAACTAAAGAGTCTCTTGATGAAAGTGAAAGAGAAGAGTGAAATAGTTGACTTAAAGCTCAACATTCAGAAAACTAAGATCATGGCCTCCAGTCTCATCACTTCATGACAAATAGATGGGGAAATATTGGCAGACTTTATTTTTTGAGGGACTTCAAAATCCCTGCAGATGGTGACTGCAGTCATGAAATTAAAAGATGCTTACTCCTTGGAAGGAAAGTTATGACCAACCTAGACAGCATATTAAAAAGCAGAGACATTACTTTGCCAACAAAGCTCCATTTAGTCAAAGTTCTGTTTTTTCCAGTAGTCATGTATGGATGTGAGAGTTGGACTATAAAGAAAGCTGAGTGCCAAAAAATTGATGGTTTTGAACTGTGGTATTGGAGAAGACTCTTTAGAGTCCCTTGGACTGCAAGGAGATCCGAGTCCATCCTAAAAGAAATCAGTCCTGAATATTCATTGGAAGAACTGATGCTGAAGCTAAAACTCCAATACTTTGGCCATCTGATGCGAAGAGCTGACTTATTTGAAAAGACCCTAATGCTGGGAAAGATTGAAGGCATGAGGAGAAGGGGACGACAGAGGATGAGATGGTTGGATGGCATCACCGACTCGATGGACAAGAGTTTGAGTAAACTCTGGAGTTGGTGATGGACTAACTCAAGGAAGGCCTGACGTGCTGCAGTCCATGGGGTCACAGAGTCGGACATGACAGAGACTGAACTGAACTGAACTAAATACTAAGCATTCAACTGGGGCTTCCCAGGTGGCTCAGACAGTAAAGAATCTGCCTGCAATGCAGGAGACCCAGGCCGATCCCTGGGTCAGGAAGATCCCCTGGAGGAGGAAATAGCAACCCATTCCAGTATTCTTGCTTGGAGAATTCCATGAATAGAGGAGCCTGGAAGGCTACAGCCCATAGGGTCTCAAAGAGTCAGACACGACTGAGCACTAACACTTACTTCTAAGCATTCATTATGTTATCTAAACATCAGACAAAGACAGCCTTGTTAAATATGAGAAAGATTGTAGAAATATATTAAGTAGAAATGGTTACTGAGCAAAATATCTGTATCACATAATCAGTAGCCTTTGGCATTTAATCAATAGGGATTAAATATTTTTATTTTTGAAGTGTAATTGATTACGTCCAGGAAGATTTCTTTTGGCTGTTTGTAATGATTAAAGATAATATAGATTTTTTTTTTTTTAAGAGTAAGAAAAGTATGAAGTGTTAGAGACATATCCTCTGGTTATTTTGAGTTATATAATCCCTCAGTAATACAGATTAGGGTGCAAGAGGCTTTAACAGGAGACCAAAGAATAAATATGGGATGTAATTATCTCAAGTTCAGACATAGGCTGGTGCCATTTTCAAAAAACTATGTCACAAATGCTAGGAGGGGGACCAAATGGAATATATGAAATTTCTCTATTTTCTTTCCCTACATTGCTTCATAGTCATGCATTGCTTCTTCTAGACTTAATGTTTCTTGAGGTTGTGAAGGGAAAGATTAAGCCTCTTAAAGAACCCCACTTGTGCCACAATAAGCAGTGAGGTGGTATTTGTATTAAACCAGACCCTTAAGTCATCTGGGAAATACTAATCAGGCTGTTACAATGGCACTACACACAAAAGTGAACCTGTGGGTGCATTGGTGTTCAAACAGTGGGACTTATGTTATGGTGAAATGGAGGACAATTCTACATTCCTTCTCCACCATATCCTCTGCCTGCCTTTTGCCTGTGGAAAAAAAAACTTTAGCCAAAGAATAAGTTTAATCAGAGAAATGAGAACATGCAGAAACAAAGGAAAACAGTCAAAGGAGACCAAATAATAAAGTATTGTCAAAGACCTGTATTTCCTTCTCAAGGGCCATAGATAGTATTCTGAGCTGTATCCTGTGAGCTGTTCTATAGATACTGAAACTGGAAGAAGTTAATGAGGAATAGATTTTAGCCCTGACATTATTTAGTTGCTGATTGTGTCAAGACTCTTTGAGACCCCATGGACTGTAGCCTGCCAGGCTCCCCTCTCCATGGAAGTTCCCAACAAGAATACTGGAGTGGATTGCCATTTCCTTCTCCAGGGGATTTTCCCAACCCAGGGGTCAAACTGGCATCTCCTGAATTGCAGGTAGATTCGTGACTGCTACCTGGGTAGCCCTGACATAAGCAGCCACATTTCCAAGAATTGTCCTCAAAGAAATGGGAACAAACCAACTGTGAAACTGAAGCTTAACTGTACCTAAACAAGATGACATTGGTCAGGCTACTGATGACCAATTTCAAGATGGCTGTCAAAGTACTGTTTTGGCATGTAACAACCCCCCCCCCCCGTCTATAAAAACTCTTTCCACATGATTGTTGGCGGGGGGGGTGGATTCAGCCTTTGGACAGGCATCTACCCTCCCTGCTGTGGTGGCTGGCATCTAAAATAAAGCACACTTTCTTTTCCACCAACCTGTCTTCCTTAATGGCTTTTGAGTGGTGAGTAGCTGGACCTGTGTTCAGTAACAATGGGACCTGTGATGCCAGTCCCAGAAATCACTGCCTATGTTTTGGTGTTCAGTATGAACACATAGTTGCTCTGTCATTAGTAGATCCTTCAGGTCTCTATACCATTAATTACTCTAGAACTATAAACCATATTTGTGATATAGAATGACTGAGTTGTTTTGTACTGACAAGAAAAAGAAGGCGCAGCATTACTCTTTAGGTAGAAGTTTATTTTTCCTTACTGATATCTTGTTCACTCAAGAAACAACACTGAAGGTTGAGTTATTTTGATAGAACTCTCCCGCCCCCCCCCCCCTCGCCATTTTCTTTGGGAGATTTAAGCCTTTACTCTCTATCTGCCATTTTATTGAAAATAAGGAGACATCCTCTCCTTAGAATCTGGCATTTTTTAAGCTGTATGAAACCCATAGGAAATTAACTATAAAACAGGCAGCTTGACTATTATGTTGCATTAAAATACTGCTTTGGAAGAGAAAATTTGTGATTCCTTTATAGGAAACTATTTTAAAAGAATTGATGATTCTTCATTGGTATGTGACTTATATTCTTAATGCCTAGCACTTAATACCTGAGCGCTACACTCAGTTGGCCGCAGGAAAGACTGGAGTCAAAGATTGTACCTCCAGAGAAACCTTGGCATTTACTGAGGACATGTCTTTAAATATCACTGATACTATACCTACTGATAGCCAGTGTGAGAATGGTAGCTCTAGTGTGAAAAGTTCAGTGGAATTCTTGGGATAAAAATAGAGTGTATTTGTTTGCTTGGGTTGATGTATCAAAGTACCACAAGTGAGTAACTTAAACAACAGAAGTTTATTATCTCACAGTTGTGGAGGCTAGAAATCTGAGATCAAGGTTCTGACAGGATCATATTTCCTCTGAAAGCACTAGAAATGGGTCTATTCCATGCCTTTCTCCTAACTTCTGGAGGTTTGCCAGCAATATTGAGGGTTCCTTGGCTTGTGGATTAGAGAACCACCCTACTCCAGTATGATTTCATCTTAGTTAATTACATCTGCAATGACCCAGATTCCAAATAAGGTCACTTTCTGAATCCTGGAGGTTAGTCATTTAGTGTGTGAATTTTGAGGGGTTGGAATATGGCAACAGAAAGTGAAAGTGAAAATCATTCCGTCCTGTCTGACTCTTTGTGATCCCGTTGACTGTAGCCTGCCAGGCTCGTCTCTCCATGGGCTTCTCCAGGCCATAATACTGGAGTGGGTAGCTGTTCCCTTCTCCAGGCTATCTTCCCAACCCAGGGATCAAACCCAGGTCTCCCACATTGCAGGCAGATTCTTTACTGTCTGAGCCACCACAGAAACCCATAATATGGCGACACAATTCAATCCATAATATAGAGTGTGCAGAGGAGAAATGGGAAACAAGGAAATATGAATAGACTATTTAGATAACTATTCTGAGAAGTTTTATTATGAAAAAAGAGAAGATTATATGATAGGATGCAGAGTTGATGGAATATTGCATTGTTTTGATTTTAATATGGGAAATACTTTAAAAATTTTAAGGTTCATGAGGAGAAGTTGTACAAAGTTTGAGAGGAATAATTGATGGATCTAAGTACTAGAGAAGGCATTATAGGATGGATATAAGAGGAGAAAGATTGGCATTTCCTATAAAAGTAGAGGAATACTTCTCTTATAACTGAAGGGAGGAATAATGGAAAAGTGCAGAATTAAATGTTTGTTAGCTTGTTATTATAAATTCACATAGTACCCGTCTCATGGATTCTTCTCCTTCTTCTTCTCCTCATCCTTCTTATTATTATTATCATATGAGGGAATGCAGTCATAAACTGAGAATAAGGAGGCAGTAGAGTTGAAAGTTTAAAGAAAGTGAAATTTTTAATGAAAATTTGTTGTCTTCATTAGAAGTTTTTATTGTATTTTCAAAATATTTTTCATTTATATTATTGCCTAGGAGATATTGTTGAGTAGGTTTTTGTATTTTTATTTTATTTATTTATTTACTTTTTAATTGGAGTATAATTGCTTTACAATGTTATGTTGGTTTTTATTTTTACAACTACTAATAGCCCCAGAAAGAATGAAGCAGCTGCGCCAAAGCAGAAACAATGCTCAGTTGTGGATGTAGCTGGTGACAAAAGTAAAATCCAGTGCTGCATAAAACAGTATTGCATAGGAACCTGGAATATCAGGTCCCTGAATCAAAGTAAATTGGATGTGGTGAAGCAGGAGATGTAAAACATCAACATCGTAGGAATCTGGGTCAGTGAAATAAAATGGACAAGAATGGGTGAATTTAACTCAGCTGGCCATTATGTCTACTACTGTGGGCAAGAATCCTGCGAAAGAAATGCAATAGTCTTCATTATCAGCAAAGAGTTCAAAATGCAGTACTTGGGTGCAACCTCAAAAATGACAGAAAGATCTCACTTCATTTCCAAGGCAAGCCTTTCAACATCACAATAATTCAGGTCTATTCCCCTACCACCGATGCTGAAGAAGCTAACAATCAGTTCTATGAAGACCTAGAAGACCTCCTAGAACTATTACCAAATAAAGATGTTCTATTCATCATTAGGGATTGGAATACAAATGTAGGAAGTCAAGAGATACCTGGAGTAACAGGCAAGTTTGACCTTGGAGAACAAAATGAAGCAGGGCAAAGGCTAACTGAATTCTGCCAAGAGAATGCACTAGTCATAACAAACACATTTTCCCAACAACACAAGAGATGATTTTACACATGGACATCACCAAATGATCAATACCAAAATCAAATTGATTACATTCTTTGTAGCTGAAGATGGAGAAACTGTATACAGCCAGCAAAAACAAGACCTGGAGCTAATTGTGGCTCAGATCATCAGCTTCTCATAACAAAATTCTGGCTTAAACTAAAGAGAGTGAGAAAAGCCACTAGGTCAGCCAGGTATGACTTAAATCAAATCTGCTATGAGTATACAGTGGAGGTGATGAATAGATTCAAGGGATTAGATCTAGTAAACAGTGTGCCTGAAGAACTATGGATAGAGATCCATAATATCATACAAGAGGCAGCGAATAAGATTATCCTGAAGAAAAGGATAATCAAGCAGGCAAAGTTGTTATCTGAGGAGGCTTCACAAATAGCTGAAGAAAGAAGAGACGTGAAAAGCAAGGAAGAAAGGGAAAGGTACATCGAACTAAACACAGAATTCCAAAGAATAGTGAGGAGAGACAAGAAGTGCTTTTTCAATGAACAGTGCGTAAAAATAGAGGAAAGCAACAGAAGGGGAAAGACTAGAGATCTCTTCAGAAAAATTGGAAATATCAAGAGAACATTTCGCCCAAAGATTTGCACAATTAAAGGACAGAAACAGTGTCTATCTGGTAGACGCAAAAGAGATGGAAAGAATACATGGAAGAACTATACAAAAAAGATCTTAATGAACTGGATAGCTATGATGGTGTGGTCAGTCACCCAGATCCAAATATTCTGAAGTGTGAAGTCAAGTTGGTCTTAGGAAGCACTGCTATTAACAGAGCTAGTTGATGAGATGTAATTCCAGTAGAGCTATTAAAAACCCTAAAGGATGATGCTATCAAAGTGTTGCACTCAATATGTCAGCAAATATGGAAGACCCAGCAGTGGCCACAGGACTGGAAAAGGTCAATCCTTATCCCAATTCCCAAGAAGGTTAGTACTAGAGAATGTTCAAACCATCAGACAGTTGCACTCATCTCCCATGCTAGTAAGGTCATGCTTAAAATCTTGTATCCTAGGGTTCAGCATTACATGAACCAAGAACTTCCAGATGTCCACACTGGGTTTAGAAAAGGAGGAGGAATCAGAGTTCAAATTGCCAACATTCTCTAGATCATAGAGGAAGCAAAGGAATTCTAGAAAAATATCTACTTGCTTCATTGACTAGGGTAAAGACTGTGGATCACAACAAACTTTGGAAAGTTCTTAAAGAGATGGGAATACCAGACTATCTTACCTGTCTCCTGAGAAACCTGTATGCAGGTCAACTACTGAGAAAGGAGTACAACAGGGCTGTCTGCTGTCACCCTCTTTATTTAAGCTATATGCTGAGCACATCATGAGAAATGCCAGGTTGGATGAGTCACAAGCTGGAATCAAGATAGAGAGAAACATCAACAACCTCAGATATGCATATGATACCACTCTAATGTCAGAAAGTGAAGAGGAACTAAAGAGCCTCTTGATGAGAGTGAAGGAGGAGAGTTAAAGAGTCGGCTTAAAACTAAATACTAAAAAAAAACTAAGATTATGGTATCCAGTCTCATTACTTCAAGGAAAATAGAGGGGGGAAAAGATGGAAGTAGTGACAGATTTCCTCTTACTGGGCTCTAAAATCACTGTGGATGGTGACTGCAGCCTTGAAATCAGGAGACGATTGCTTCTTGGCAGGAAAACTATGACAAACCTAGACCGTGTGTTGAAATGCAGAGACATAACTTTTGACAAATGTCTGTATAGTCAAGGTTATGGTCTTCCCAGTGGTCACATATGATTGTTAGAGCTGGACTGTAAAGAAGGCAGAATGCCAAAGAATTGATGCCTTTGAACTGTGGTGCTGGAGAAGAATCCTGAGAGTCCCTTGGATAGGAAGGAGATCAATCCCCAGTCAATCTTAAGGGAAATCAGCCTTGAATACTCATTGGCATGACTGATGCTAAAGCTCAAGCTCCAGTATTTTGGTTACTTTGATGTGAACAGCCTGACTCATTGGAAAAGTCCCTGATGCTGGGAAAGATTGAGGGCAGGAGGAAAAGAAGGCGTCAGAGAATGAGATGGTTGGATGGCATCACTGATGCAATGAATATGAACTTGGGCAAGCTTTGGGAGATGGTGAGGGACAGGGAGGCCTGGCATGCTGCAGTCCATGGGGTCACAAAGCCAGACATGACTGGGTGACTGAACAACAATAAGAGTTAGAAGTTTAAAGAAAGGGAAATTTTTAATGAAAATTTTTTGTCAGTCTTAATTAGAATTTTTTATTGTATTCATTGTCAAAGTATTTTTCATTTATATTATTCCCTAGGAGATATTGCTGAGTAGGTGTTTGCATTTTTATTTTATTTATTTACTCCTTAACTGGAGGATAATTGCTTTACAATGTTGTGTTGATTTCTGCCATACAATGTGAATCAGTCATAACTATATATACCCCCGCTGTTTTTAATGAAATTGATTGCAAAATAAGGAATTGCAAATAGCTAGAGATGCATAGGAGCATTACCAGATAATAGTAGTGTGCAAGAGTTGATAGGTGATTACACATGTATAAATAAAACAATCTACTCATTTGCATGAATTGTTATCACATGATAAATTGTCAACATAAGAAGTGGATAATTAGATCAATTCATATTTGGAGTTTTGCCAGATTGATGTGACAGGACAATGACAACAAGATTTTTATTTGTTAATAAGAAAATACTTGAAATTATTAGCTACAATACATAAATAGGGAAGGGTATGAAGTCAGGCATGACTGATGAATTAGAAGAAACAAAGAGGTCTAATGAGACTGACACAGTGGAGGAGTAGGATTAGTTAAGTAGGATCAAGTACAGAACTTTACCCCTCCAGTTTCACCTGCATATTCAATTGTGGGTGTCATCTGCTGCCAAACTTAAAATGGAGAGTGCATCAGTAAGGGGAAGAATCGCAAGTGAAAATATCCAACATATAAGTTGATTAAAGATAAAAGTTTATGTCTCACAGAAAAGAATTCTAGAACTGGGTAATAGAGTAGCCCCCTGAAACTGTCAAAAACCCACTTCATTTTAATTTCTCCACCATCCATGTCGTATTACATGTCATGTAGTTTTTGAGTTCTAGCCATCATTACATATTACAGAGAGCAGAAAGTAAATAAGAATAGAAAGGCACAATTTACCTTTAATAACACATCCTTATAATTCAGCTGATATACAGCATCATAATTTATTCACTTTCAATAGAGGAGGTAAAGAAATCTAATATTTATATGAGACTGTCATAGGAAAGTGTAATAATAAGAAGGATCTATAACTAAAGAAGAAGGGAGAATTGATATGAGGCAGTCATCAGTCTGTGTCCAGAGCTTCATCGTGAGAATGAGCCAGTAAGGAACAGGAAAAATATCTATTTGTATCTCTTTGGGGGAGAATTGTGATTTTCACTGGGGATCAAAGTAATCATTTGTCATGTAGGGGTAGGCATCTGAATTACAACATCAGCACATTCTCCTTCACCTGGACAGATGGTTAGGGAGCCTGACTCAGAGGACCAAAGTCTGAAAAGTGGTCTTAGGACACCATAGAATGTGCTCTGGGGAAAGGTGAAGATGTGAGATCCATCTGTCATATTATAGAAAGATACATCTCCAGCCTCATAATCCAGAAATACCCTCACAATAAAGGGTTTTTCTCTTAGAGTGAGATGGGTTTCTGGGGAGGTGAGGGCCCAATACTCCCCCTCATAGAACCTAATGGCCCAGAAACCATTCTTTGGGGACATTGTGACCCTCCCCTTCCTTGTTACATTATCCCTACAAACTCCCAGGTCCCAGGAACAGGCGTTCCCAACCTCTACTTCCCAGGAGTATCTCCCCGAGATGATGTGCAATTGACCCAGCACACAGGGAATGGAGCTGAATCTCTGTGGGGAGCTGGGAAGATCTTGACACCTTTCTTGCCAGGAAACACGTTTCCCTTCTTCAGACAGGAGGAGGGCAGGATGAGCTGTTTCTGCATCCAGGGTCATATTTACTGCAAAGACAAGTAGACCATCATGTTTCTGGGAAGGGTCTCAGTAGGCCTGGGCCAGAGGGTTTTCATTCTCTGAGGACTACTTTGACCCTGGGTAGATCAGCTCACTTCTACCCAACATTCCTCCAGACTGTCCCACAAAGAGCAAGGTCCCTTGTGGAACTTCACATACTCACCAGCTTTGAATTCTTCTTTCCTCCAATCTACAAGGAACAAGTGAACATGAGAACCTACCATCTGAAAAACAAAGCTGCCTGTCTGTCCACAATATTATGAGTATAAACTCCCTAGGATTAATTCAAGAAAAATAGCAATTAAAAAAAATACCCTTTTATAAGTTAAACTATTTTTTTTAAACTTTCTTCTAAATTATGTCTGATTTGAGACATGACCCATCCCTATCCCTCTAAGTTGACATTCCTGCAGGATAAATATCTAGACTCTATTTACAGTGCTTGAGAGAAAATAGGGAACGTGGTGTTTCTGACAAAATAACTTGTTGATCACATTAGTTTCCTCAGATTTTAGCCAATGAAAGCAACTTTATATAGAATGTAGGACACAGTTAAAATGTCTTCTAAAATTTAGCATTTCATACACATTATTATCTCTTATTGTATTGCATAATCTATGGAATTCATGTTATGTATGCTTTGGAATTTCTTTGATTTTCAGTATATGTTTTCCACACAGTAGATGTTCATTTAAAATATTTTTGATCATAGGATTTTCTTCAGCAGGATCTATGTAACTCACCGGGGTATAATGGTGCATTCCTCCAGGCTGCAAAAGAACAAAATAGGAAACCCTTTACCCTTTTTTTTCCTTACCAGATTTCTCTTACTATTGTTTTCTTTTTCTGTTGTCTTTATTCCCTTTCTTGTTTTGAAACCCTTGGGCTTTCTCTTTCTATCATGTATTATTTTCATATTCCATTTTTTTCAAACATGAAAATAAAAGTGGTCAGGTGTAGGAAAGGTAGAAATGAAGAAGCAACAAAAGATCAGAGGGATGTTGGAGGATGGTGAGGAAGATTAAATAAAAATGAGAAGGAAGAAAGGAGGAAAGGAAAAAAAAATATGCTGAATCACTCATCATTTACCCTTCAAAGACAATTCACTGAAATTATAGAAATTTAGAAGGTAATGCTAGAAATTCTTCTTTGCTGACTACAGACATTTTTATTTTGTTCTCCCATCCTATCCTACTGCTCTAGAGGCAAGACTCAAGATAGACACAAGAATGGAGTTTTCTGAGAGCTAAGCATTACTCACCATGTTTGAATTGAGTCTTCCTCGAATCTGAGAGACAATATAGAAACACACGTATATGAGACAGGATTTCTTAACATCATAAGGAAGATGCAATTAAAGCCACACATCTGCAAATGTTTGTGTTTGCATACTGATCAGGTATTGATCACTCAAAAATAATGACAGAAATCTCTAAAGTTCATTACATATGAAACATTTACTAGAGTATAAAGAATACAGTTTGATATGTAGAGTGATGAGGATATAAATAGTTCTTATAATAGGTTACTAAAATTGTATAGGAATATCTTATAAAGTCATTTTAGAGTTTAGAAATATATTATCAATGAAGTTATTCTGAGTCAAAATGCAATATAAAAGACGTTGAAGGATGAACAATTTGTTGAATAATTGAATTAATCAAAGAAAATATGAAAGAAGAATAATAGCTATGGTAGGAAACAAAAAGAACAAGGCAAAATCAAGAAAAACATTTATATACTTTGGTGTCTTGAGAATACAGTCAAGAGAAGTTCACTAGCAAGTCTTAAGATTACATTTGTTATCAATAGACAAAGTCCTTCTGGATGAACTTCTCTCACTCCCCAGGTTTGGAGACTGAACCCTTCTAAGAACTGGGACAATATCATGTACAAAACAATGGGCCTTGCATCTCAGAGAACAACTTGGAGAACCCAAGTTAAAGAAAACTTTTTATTAAATGGAGAAAACCATATTCTTCTAACCTAATCCTTTTCATGTCAACAAGCTTATGATGAAATTATGATGATCATATGAAGATTATATCAGAGGAAGGAAGGGAAACAAAGAAAGTATGTTTCTAGAAATTACATCACCAAAAGGATGTAAGGATAAGAGTTACCAATTTCATTCAGAAGTTCCCCTGAAAAGTAAAATGGAAGAAACTCAAATAAGTGTCAAGGAAAAACAACACAGAAAATGAAAATAAGTGGAAAATTTCCAGTTCACAGAAACTTTCCAGTTCACAGAAAATGGTAGGATGAATGTAATCAGAAAACAAAACAAAACAGTACAAAATGGGAAAATGGCAAGGAACTCCACTTCTATCTGAGAAAAGTGAGAAAAAGAAATGAATTTCATAATTGACTGAATAAGAAGAATGACTAAGGTGTTGACAGAAACTAACTAGGATTTGATCTGGTACATATTTCTTTTATGCATAGTTTTAAGGATATAAGTAGTTAAAAATTTCTATTAAAAATATACTTAACAAAATAATCAGAGTGAATGTTATCTTGGTTGTGGTGTAGTGATGTTGATTTTCTAATTTTACAAATCTTTCTAAATATATCAGATTAAGCAAGATATCTCTAAGTGAAAACATCATTTGTATATTTAGGGTAAACATGCGTAAGTCCTGAAAAAGTCTTTCAGGAAGATGTCACAAGCATTGATAAAGTGAATGGCTGCAATAAGTCGGGGTACAATATTTTTGTAAGGCAGATGGTTTATAAATCTTTACACTTAACACAACTGCAGTATATTTAGTCTAGCTGTCAACTGAAGGACTTTCAAAATCAGTTGTGAAAGCTTGTAGTCTCTCGTTTTATCATCTACTGCAGAAAGCCAAAGAATTGAGTGTTATGGCTCTAACTAAATTCTTTCCATTCCTAGTAACTTACATTATTGAATGTTTTCTAGAAAATATATATAGAGTAGAAACCATCAACTTCATGCCTTTCATCTCACCAACTTCTTAATGAAACTTGCAAGTCCTTGCAAGACAGAAGAAGCCAGTCTTTACAGGGAATGCATGATATGAAGTGAAAGAGAAGGAATGGAAAAGCAGAGAAGGTAGGGAAACAGAAATGGACAGATTTAAAATGGGAGAATTCCCACACCAAAATATTAGGGTGGAACTAGTAGACATGCAGGAGAAAGGCATGCCAAAACAAGGAACACAGATTAGAAGTCAGGCATGTTAAATGTTGTGTCAGTCATTTTAAAGGGGATCAAGACTAATGAGACAGAAAATTTACCTAGTTTATTCCGAAGTACTTCTAAAGAAAAAAAAAAAAAAAAAAAGGAAAATAAGTGTAACAACATGGGAAAAAAACTACAAAAAGAATGCAAATTTATTGGAAAATTCACATTTAATATTAACCATATCCAGTTTCAGATGAACACACACACACACACACACACACACACACACACACACACACACACACAGAAATGGACTCAGAGGTCGGTATTGTTCAGAGATATGTTACAGTAAATGAAGAAAGGGGAAATAGAGTTAATGTAGTTAATTGACAAATGTTTTAGGATTATTACTTCTGGTGGTTAATTTGTAAAAATACTCTTGATCCCTTTGGCAATATTTCGGCTCCTATTGTCTTGTTCATTAACTTTACTATGGTCATTGGATGTTTTTAGATGTATTAGTCAATTCTTATCATGGTAGTAGCTACAGTGTATAAAGTTGCCACAAACGCTGTATAAAGGAATACCGAAGCACTGTTGGCATAGATCATATACTGTCAGGTTTCTGAGTGAGTGCCTCTTTTTATAACCGTTCTTGCCACCAATTAATTTGCTACCTTGTTGTACTTGAGTTTCTGTTTAATTCATGCGTGAATGAAACAACCCGATCACATGGCTGCTGAATCCAGGAGAAAGGAGTAGGTTTTCTGAGAGAGATTCTGTTTCTCAACAACCATGCATTTTACTGTTTCTCCTTCTCTTTGAGAGAAAATATCTAAATACACAATATAAGACAGGTTTTCCGAACATTATAAAGCTGCGACTAAAGCTCTACCTCTCATAATGATTGTTTCTGAGACATTTTCAAGTCATGTTCTTTTTGTAATTAAAGAGGTACATCTCTATTACCCATTCTACTTAAAATATCACTACAATTTGAAGAACCCTATCAAGTGATATGTAGAGACATAGAATTTTAAATAATTTTTGCGCTAGAATATTAAAAAGAACTGTATAATTATCTCAGGACATAACTTTAGACTTTAGTGATTTATTATCAATGAAATTTGAGTGAAAAAAAATATGTATAGGATCCAAAAGGAAGAGTGATTTGGCAAATTAATAATCAAATGAGTAAAAATAAAAATGAAATAGGATTAATAACTATGGTTGGAAATTGAAAATAACTAGGCCAGGAAGGACTAATGTTGGAAGGACGGGTGTTGAAGCTGAAACTCCAATACTTTGGCCACCTGATTCGAAGAACTGACTCATTGGAAAAGACCCTGATGCTGGGAAAGGTTGAAGGTGGAAAGAGAAGGGGATGACAGGGGATAAGATGGTTGGATGGCATCACTGATTCAATGGACATGAGTTTGAGTAAACTCCAGGAGTTGGCGATGGACAGGGAGACCTGGAATGCAGTGGTCGATGGGGTTGCAAAGAGTTGGACACGAGAATGAGAAACTGAATTGAACTGAACTGATGATTAGTGATTTGGAACATTTTTGTTTGTTTGTTTTACAAACCTATTGGCCATTTGTATGTCTTTTCGGAGAAATGTTTATTCAGATTTTCTGTCCATTTTTAATTGAGTTATTTGATTTTTGCTGTTTTGAGCAAAATAGCTTTTTTGTTTTTGTCATTTTGAGTTATTTGGTTTTTGCTATTGAATTGAATTCCTTATATAGTTTGGATATTAACCCTTTCAGATACATGGTTTGTGAAAATTTTCTTCCATTCTCTAGGTTGTCTCTTTACTTTGTTGGTCATTTCCTTTGCTGTGCAGAAGCTTTTGATGAAATCCCATTGGTCTATTTTCAAATTTTTTTTATTGCCTGTGCTGTTGCAGTCATATAAAAAATATGCCCAGAATAATATCAAAGATATTTTTCTCTAGGTTTTCTTCTAATAGTTTTAAATCTGAAGTTCAAGTCTTTATCTATTTTGAGTTGATTTTTGTATAAGTTTGAAAGAAAATTTTCATTTATTCTTCTATTTTATGTTATTGATGTCATAATTTACCTCTTTTTGTATTGCACATCTATTAACAAATTATTGTTTTTTAATTCATTTTTTTCTCTTTCTTTTTAATTTTTTTTTAATTAGTTGGAGGCTAATTACTTCACAACATTTCAGTGGGTTTTGTCATACATTGATATGAATCAGCCATAGAGTTACACGTATTCCCCATCCCGATCCCCCCTCCCACCTCACTCTCCACCCGATTCCTCTGGGTCTTCCCAGTGCACCAGGCCCGAGCACTTGTCTCATGCATCCCACCTGGGCTGGTGATCTGTTTCACCATAGATAATATACATGCTGTTCTTTTGAAGCATCCCACCCTCACCTTCTCCCACAGAGTTCAAAAGTCTGTTCTGTACTTCTGTGTCTCTTTTTCTGTTTTGCATATAGGGTTATCATTACCATCTTTCTAAATTCCATAAATATAATTCATTTTTAATTGGAGGTTAATTGCATCACAATATTGTGTTGGTTTCTGCTGTACAACACTGTGAATCAGCTATAAGCATACACATATCTTCTCCCTCTGGAGCCTCCCTCCTAGCCCCTATCCTACCCCTCTAGTTCATCACAGAGCACCTAGCTGAGTTCCCTGTGCTATACAGCAGTTTCCCACTATCTATCTGTTTGTTTCTTTATTTGTTTTAAACAGTTTTGTCTTTTAACTTTTTAAAAACTAGAGTTAAAAGTTATTTATGTATGATTTATATAAAAGTGATTTATGTACCATTTATGTAAAAGTGATTTATGTGCCATTGCAGTATTACAGTATTCTGAATTTGACTACATAACTTCACCAGTGAGTTGCATATTTTCAAATGTTATGTTACTAATTAATATCGTTTCACTTCAACTTGAAAAACTTCATTTAACGTTTCTTGTAAAGCAGGTTAGGTGATTATGTGTCAGCTTTTTGGTCTGCAAATTTTTTCTTTCTTTTTCATTGTTGGAGTTTAGTTTTGCCAGATGTAATATACTTGGTGGGCAGTTATTTTTCTTTCAGTAGTTTGAGTATATCATCCTAGCCTCTCTGACCTACAAAGTTTCTTCTGAGAAATCCATTGATAGCTTTATGAGGGTATTCTTGCATATGGGTTTCTCTCTTCTCTTGATCCTTTCAAAATTCTCTATTTTCTTTGTATTTTTACTATGAAATATTTAAGAAAAATTAATGCCAAACTTTCTCAAATTCTTTCAAAAAAGAAGTGGAAAGGAAATTTTCAAGCTCATTTTATGAGGCCAGCATCACCCTAATGCCAAAACTACAGGAGAAAAGGAATCTAACACAAACACCACAAGAAAAGAAATTTAGAGGCCAATATACCAGCCACAAAAAGACAAATACTGTGTGATTCCACCTAAATATAGTATCTACAATAGTCAAATTCATAGAATAAAAATGTAAAGTGAGGATTGTCAAGGGCCAGGCTGATGGTCAAATAGAAAATTATTAATGAATGGGCACGAAGTTTCAGTTAAGCAAGAGAAATAAATTCTAGAGATTTTCTGCACAACGTTGTATCTATGGTAAACAACATTGCATTGTACATGTAAACTTTTGTTATATCTCATGTAAGTGTTCTTACAACAATACAATGAAATTATTGAATTATAGTTTATTCAAATTTCCCATGGCCATTTTCTTTCTACAGGGAAACCTTCATTCAAAAATTTTCATCAGCTTAATGATCAGTATTGCTACTTTGAACCCGTGTCTTCAAAAAAATAGAGACGAAAAATGAGAGTTCGTTTCCCCCATAATTTTTCAGTTAGTACTTTTTTCCATTTCCTCAGTTTTTGCCTTTTACTGATGTTACTCACTGAGAACAAAAGATTATTTATTACCTAGTATTCCTTCTAATAGAGGGTAATTAATTCTAAACATCTGCAATAAGAGGTAAAATAAACTTCACTTAATTTGTATAGTGGTTTAAAAAGCAAATTCTCTGAGCACATTGTAGACAACATGCATATTTCCTCCACTTAAAAATTCCAGAAATTCACAAGTGTATATTTAATGGAGTTCATTATCAAATATGGTTCATGTATGTCTATTTAGTAATAGAGAACAACTTGTAGCATGAATAACTTAAATGCAATAATGTTTAAGTGCAAATGGAAACAACGTTGGTGACTTCAGTTGGAGTGAGAAAAAATAAGGCACAATGATATAAATTTAAGTCTTACAGCATATAAGGAACATGTTTATTCAAGGACAGTGAAAGAACAAGAAACAAAGCAACATGAACAAAAGATCCAAAAGACTCTGTGCACAGTGTAAAATGGCTAATGGAACTTACCATTTTCTGCTACTAATGTATCTGAAAAACAAAGAGATAAATACTAATTTATTTAGTTGATTATTCAATCAAAATAATCATAGATTGTTGTCAGTGTCATATTTTCTGAAAAAAAATATAGATGGGATTTTACTCAAACCCAGAGTCAGGGAGCTAATTGAAAATGACCTTCTCTGATGACTTTTATAGATATTTTCTTGGGAATGATTATGGGAAAACAAATAAGCTTTAGAGAGGAAATATGCACTCCTCTCCCAGGATAGTTGAAAGAATACAATGTACACAGACAGGGACATACAAACTTAGAATTAAACAGATTGTAAAGGAGAAAATTTTGGAGATTTTATCCAGAAAATGACCCTGATGATCATGGCAGTGGATCCTTTCATCTGTTTCTCAACAACCTTACCATGAAGCTACAGAATACTTCTGAAACACAAAGTGAAGATAGTAAGCAAAAGAAAAGAGAATGAAGGAAGGGAAGAGAAAGGAAGAAGAGGAGAGAATGAAACAGAACATGGAGTAGACCTGAAAGCAAAAAAGTAGTATGACATGTTGGAAACTCAGTGGGAGTAAGAGAAAGTAAAAGGCAAAGGAAACAAATGAGAGAGTGAAAACAAGGGGAAAAAGTCTCTAACAGGCAAATTAGCAGAGTGCTTGAAGAACAAACATTACCAGGTGTTCGCAAAAGTTGATCTGAAAAATAAAATGAAAAGTACCATATTAATGATGTGGGAAACAAACATAGATTAAAATGTTAAGATCTGCTTGCACACGGGTAAAGGTAGCAAGTTGAGGGTTAAGAAGAAGAAATTACAGCCACTTATTTTTCTGTTTTCAGTACCATTAATGTCCACTGTGTTACAATAACATAGCCTTATATTCCACCATGGATGGATTAGTAAGTACTATGTCTTTCTAAATCCCCAAATAGCCTGAACTGTCTTATACCTCTTTCTTATTCTTTCTTACTCTATCACTTCTGCTTAACTCTTCCTTTGACATTATTTTTTCCCTTTCCTCAGTACTTTGAATCTTTTGCCATTTTCCATATAAAAACAGAAACTTGGTAATTTGTGTCTTCTCATTTTTTTTTTATCCTCACCAGTCTGGCTAGAAGTTGATCAATTGCATTGTTTTTTCAAAGAACAAGCTTAGTTTTATTAATTTTCTCTATTGTTTTTCTGCCTTTAATATCATTGATTTCTCATGTTTATTATTTATCTTTTCTGAATTGCTTTGGGTTTGTTTTGCTCATTTCAAAACTTTCTTAATCTGTGGTATTAGATAATTCATTGAGATTTTCTTCATTTTGAATGTAAGAATATAATTTAATAAAATTTTCCCTAAGCAATATTTCACCTTCTCCCACAAATATTGATATAATACTCTTTTTATTTTCAAATACATTTTTACTTCTCAGCTATTTCCTCCTTAACTCCTAGTCTGTTTAGCAGTGTGTTGTTTAAATCGAAATACTGTGGGGGAGAGTAATCCATTTATCTTTCTGTTATTGATTTATAATTAAATTTATTTATGGTCATAGAACATAATTTCTATTACTACAGATTTGTTACAGCATGTGTTGTCACCTGGATTTTGTTTTAGGTGTACATTCTATGAAGAATTGAAAAAAAAAGTGTGTTCTACAGTTGTGTGTAGAGTGCTTGATAAATATCAAGTTGAATGTCTTATTTAGATCTTCTATCAATAAATCCTATCGTTTCCTCTCTATTGAAAGAGGAATATTGGTGTATTGAAGCATTATTCTATGAAGTTTTTGCTTCATGTATTTGATGCTTTTTGTTGTAAAGTTTATATTTGTTGTGAATTTAGATTATGATGTTTTGATGAATTTACTGTTTCCTCATTAATTAATGTCCATTTCTACTTAAAATATTCTACTTTGAATTTTTAATATTAGTATATTACTATAAAAAAGCTTTATTTTAGTGTTTATACTGCATATCTTTTTATACTTTGTTTACTATTCATATTTTTTATTTAACTGATAATATTTTTATGTGAATTTTTAACACTGTATTAAAAATCTGGTATAACAGCCTCTGCCATTTTAATTGTCATATTTAGTTCATTTTGATTTAATATAGCTATTTATATGATTGGACTTAGGTTTACTACTTTATATTTGGTTCATGTTTGTCCCTTGTTTTCTTCTGTTTCCCCATTTTTACTTTTAAATAAATTATTCCAGTATATTTTAGCATTCCATTTCAATTTGATTATTAGCCTTTGGCCATGTCTCTTTATAGTCTATTTCATATATGAGTGTTCTAGAAATTTTAAAAATTGTATACCTAAGTTTTCACAGTCTACTCTGAATAGTCTACCATTTCAAGTAAAACGTAGAACTCTTACATCCATATATGTACCTTTACTTTCCTTTTTTGCATGCATCACTTCTACACATATTAAGAACCACACAATGTTAAAATTATTTGGTTTAATAGTCATAGGTATCTTTGGAAATTTAAAATTGGAAGGGGGCGGCCCTAATATGCCAGAGGAATAGGATTGGGAGACCACTTTCTCCCCTACAAATTCATTAAAAGATCATTTGAACGCTGAGCAAATTCCACAAAACAACTTCTGAATGCTAGCACAGGACACCAGGCACCCAGAAAGGCAGCCCATTGTCTTTGAAAGGAGGTAGGACAAGATATAAAAGAGAAAAAGAGAGACAAAAGAGTTAGGGATGGAGATCTGTCCTGGGAGGGAGTCTTAAAAGAGGAAAAGTTTCCAAACACCAGGAAACACTCTCACCAGCGGGTCTGTGGGGAGTTTTGGAATCACAAAGGACAACATAACCTGGAGGAAAAATAAATAAATAAATAAATAAATAAAAACCACAGATTATGTGCCTAATGGCAATTCTCAGCAGGGAAGAAGCCCAGACGCTTACATCTGCCACCAGCAAGTGGGGGCTGAACAGAGAGGTGTGGGCTACATTGCTTAGGGTAGGGACCAAGCCTGAATGCCCTGAGGACAATCTGAGGGAGCTAGCATGAGATAGCAACCCAAACTGTGGGATAGCCAGAGAGAGAGAGAGAAGAGAGAGAGAAATTTCCCGTGAAAAGCTCTAACCTAAGGCACTGCTGGGCATGCTCACAGAACAAAGGACTGAGCGAATACCAGAGGAGAGTTAGCCAGCTGCAGACCGGCCCATCCCCCGCTGGAGGCAAAGAGGCAGGTGGGCAACAGCCAGAGCCAGAAGGCAAAGGGCAATCTCGGCCCCAGAGATGGCATCCTCTACCAAACTGCGAGCAGGCTCCCAATTGCTAACCAAGTCTTCCTGGGATCTTGGACAGTTGACATCCTCCATGAGGGGAGCAGCCAGAGATCAGCTGCTCAGAGGAGACACATGGCACACCTGAGACGGCGCTCCTACTGAGCACCCAGGAAAACAAGCAGCTAGGAGAAGGAGGTGATAAGACCTACTGTCCCACCTGGGGAGAGGGCGCTTGCCAAGCACCTGGTCGCCTAAGCTGCTCAGGCCTGGGAAGGGCACAAAACGCAGGCCGAACCAAGTTTGTGCCTTTGTGGAGTACCTGAGAACCTGAACCTGAGTGAGTGGCTTAGACCTGGGAAGTGCACACAACCCAGGGCCCACTTTAGACAGTTCCCCTGCAGGGCAACCTGGAGCCTGAGCAGTGTAGACTGGGAAAGCACACATGCCTTGAGCAGGGCCAAACCCAGTGTGGCCCAGACACTGTGAGCACACTGCGAGCACTCCCTACACAAGCCAGTGATATTTGTTTGCAGTGTTCAGCACGACTGAACAAGTGAGCCTAAAAAAGTGACCAGCTTCGCCCCCTTGTGTCAGGACGAAATTGGACAATGAAGAGGCTTGCAAACAGAAGAAGCCAAGGTAAACAGAGGGAACTGCTTTGGAAGTGACAGGTGCAACAGATTAAAACCCTGTAGCTAGCACTGACTACATTGGAAGGGGCCTATAGACCTTGAGAAGTAAAAACTGGTACAAGGAACTATCTGAAACTGAACTAACCCCACACTGCCCACAACAGCTCCAGAGAAATTCCTAGATATATTTTTGCTACTATCGTAAAAAAAAAAATTAAGTCCTTTATTACTCCTTCAATTTCATTTGTATAACCTGCTATTACCTTGGGAAAAAAAGACCCTATTTTTAAAGCAAATTTCATATATATTTTTTGTAATTTTTGTGATTTTTTTTAATATTGTATTTTTGAGAGTCTAACTCCTACTCTAAATTTTTTTTTCTATGCTTTTTGGTAATTGTTATCAATTTTGTACCTTTAAGAATGCAATCTTCAGTACCCATTTTTACTTAGGAGTGTGATTACTAGCTTGATTTCCCTCTTTCCCTTTTGACTCTCTTTTTTCTCTCCTAGGTCACTTCTATTTCCTTCCTCCCCCTTCTCTTCTCTACCCAACTCTGTGGATCTCTTTGGGTATTCAGGCTGTGGAGAACATTTAGGGAACTGATTACTGGCTAGATCTGTCTCTCTCCTTTTGACCCCCCTCTTCTTCTGGTCACTTCTATTTCCTTCCTCATTTTTCTCTTCTCTATGTACTCTGAGAACTTCTCCGGGTGTTCCAGGCTGTGAACAACACATAGGGATATGATTTACTGGCTATATTGCTCTCTCCCCTCTTGATTCCCCCTCTTCTCCTCCTGGTCACCTCTATCTCCCTCCTCCTGTTTCTCTTCTCCATGTAACTCAGTGAACCTTTCTGGGTGTCCCTAACTGTGCAGAATCTTTTCTCCATTAACCTAGATGTTTTATCATCAGTGTTGTAAAGATGGAGAAGTCTTGAGGCTACAGTAAGAATAAGACTGAAAACCAGATGCAGGAGGCTTAAATCCAAAACCTGAGAACACCAGAGAACTCCTGACTCCAGGGAACATTAGTCGCTAAGAACTCATCAAAAGCCTCCATACCTACACTGAAACCAAGCTCCACCCAAGAGCCAACAAGTTCCAGAGCAAGACATACCATGCAAATTCTCCAGCAATGCAGGAACATAGCTCTGAGCTTTAATATACAGGCTGTCCAAAGTCACACCAAACCCACAGACATCTCAAAACTCACTACTGGACACTTCATTGCACTCCAGAGAGAAGAAATCCAGCTCCACCTACCAGGACACCAACGCAAGCTTCCCTAACCAGGAAACCTTGACAAGCCACTCATCTAATCCCACCCACAGGGAGGAACATCCACAATAAAGAGGTACCACAAACTCCAGCATACAGAAAGGTCATCCAAAACATAGCAATCTAAAAAACATGAAAAGGCAGAGAAATACTCAGCAGGTAAAGGAACATGACAAATGCCCACCAAACCAAACAAAAGAGGAGGAGATAGGGAATCTACCTGAAAAATAATTCAGAATAATGATAGTAAAAATGATCCAAAATCTTGAAAACAGAATGGAGTTACAGATAAACAACCTGGAGACAAGGATTAAGAAGATGCAAGAAGTGTTTAATGAGGACCTAGAAGAAATAAAAAAGAGTCAATCAAAATGAATAATGCAATAAATGAGATCCAAACCCTCTAGAGGGAACCAACGGTAGAATAACTGAGGCGGAAGACAGGACAAGTGAGGTGGGAGATAAAATGATGGAAATAAATGAAGCAGAGAGGAAAAAAGAAAAAGAATTAAATGAGGACAACCTCAGAGACTTCTGGGACAATGTCAAACTCCCCAACATTCGAATCGTGAGTCCCAGAAGAAGAAGACAAAAAGAAAGGCCATGAGAAAATACTCAAGGAGATAATAGCTGAAAACTTCCCTAAAATGGGGAAGGAAATAGTCACACAAGTCCAAGAAACCCAGAGAGTCCCAAACAGATAAACCTAAGGTGAAACACCCCAAGACACATACTGATCAAATTAATAAAGATCAAACACAAAGAACAAATACTAAAAACAGCAAGGGAAAAACAGCAAATAACACACAAGGAAATCCCCTTAAGGATAACAGCTGATCTTACAATAGACATACTTCAGGCCAGAAGGGAATGGCAGGATATACTTAAAGTGATGAAAGAGAAAAACCTACAACCCAGATTACTGTACCCAGCAAGGATCTCATTCAAATATGAAGGAGGAATAAAAGCGTTACAGACAAGCAAAAGCTAAGAGAATTCAGAACCACCAAACCAGTTCTTCAAAAAAAACTAAAGGATCTTCTCTAGACAGGAAGAACAGAAAAGGTGTATAAACTCAAACACAAAACAACAAAGTAAATGGCGACGGGATCATACTTATCAATAATTACCTTAAATGTAAATGGGTTGAATGGCCCAACCAAAAGACAAAGACTGGCTGAAAGGATACAAAAACAAGACCCCTATATATGCTGTCTACAAAGACACACCTCAAAACAAGGAACACATACAGACTGAAAGTGAAGGGCTGGAAAAAGATATTTCATGCAAACGGAGACCAAAAGAAAGCAGGGGTCACAATACTCATATCAGATAAAAAAAAAAGACTTTCAAATAAAGGCTATGAAAAGAGACAAAGAAGGACATTACATAATGATGAAAGGATCAACCCAAGAAGAATATATAACAATTATAAACATACATGCACCCAACCTAGGAGCACCACAATATGTAAGGCAAATGCTGACAATAATGAAAGGGGAAATCAACAGTCACATAATAATAGTAGGAGAGTTTAATACCCCACTCACACCTATGAATAGATCAACTAAACAGAAAATTAGCAAGGAAACACAAGCTTTAAATGATACAACGGACCAGTTAGACCTAATTGATATCTATAGGACATTTCATCCCAAAACAATGAATTTCACCTTTTTCTCAAGTGCACACGGAACCTTCTCCAGGATAGATCACATTCTGGGCTATAAATCTAGCCTTGGTAAATTCAAGAAGATTAAAATAATTCCAGTCATCTTTTCTGATCACAAGGCAGGAAGATTGCATATCAACTACAGGAAAAAAAACTGCTAAAAATTCCAACATATGGAGGCTAAACAACATCACTTCTAAACAACCAAAAAATAGAAGAAATCAAAAAAGAAATCAAAATATGCATAGAAATGAATGAAAATGAAGACAAAACAACCCAAAACCTATGGGAGACTGTAAAAACAATGCTAAGGGGAAGGTTCATAGCAATACAGCCTTACCTCAAGAAACAAGAAAAAGGTCAAATAAATAACCTAACTCTATACCTAAAGCAACTACGAAAGGAAGAAATGAAGAACCCCAGGGTTAGTAGAAGGAAAGAAATCTTAAAAATTAGGGCAAAACAATGCAAAAATAACAAAAGAGGCCATAGCAAAAATCAACAAAGCCAAAAGCTGGTTCTTTGAGGAGATAATTAAAATAGACAAACCATTAGCCAGACTCATCAAGGAAAAAAGGGAGAAGAATCAAATCAACAAAATTAGAAATGAAAATGGAGAAATCACAACAGACAACACAGAAATACAAAGGATAATAAGAGACTGCTATCAGCAACTGTATGCCAATAAAATGGACAACTTCAAAGAAATGCACAAATCCTTAGAAAAGTATAAATTTCCAAAACTGAATCAGGAAGAAATAGAAAATCCTAAGCATCACAAGCACAGAAATCGAAATTGTAATCAGAAATCTTCCAGCAAACAAAAGCCCAGGACCAGATGGCTTCACAGCTGAATTCTACCAAAAATTTAGAGAAGAGCTAATACTTATCCTACTCAAACTCTTACAGAAAATTGAAGAATAAGGTAAACTTCCGAACTCATTCTATGAGGCCACCATCACCCTAATACCAAAACCAGACAAAGATGCCACAAAAAAAAAGAAAACTACGGGTTCACTGATGAACATAGATGCAAAAATCCTTAACAAAATCCTAGGAAACAGAATCGAACAACGTATTAAAAAGATCATACATCATGACCAAGGATGCAATCCAGGGATGCAAGGATTCTTCAATATCCACTAATCAATCAACACAATACACCACATTAAGAAGTTGAATGATCAAAGCCATATGATTATCTCAATAGATGCAGAGAAAGCCTTTGACAAAATTCAACAACTATTTATGACAAAAACCCTCCAGAAAGCAGAAATAGAAGGAACATACCTCTACATAATAAAAACTATATATACAAACCCACAGCAAACATTATCCTCAATGGTGAAGAATTGAAAGCATTTCCCCTAATGTTAGGAACAAGACAAGGATGCCCACTCTCACCAGTACTATTCAACATAGTTTTGGAAGTTTTAGCCACATCAATCAGAGCAGAAAAAGAAATAAAAAGAATCCAGTTTAGAAAAGGAGAAGTAAAACTCTCACTGTTTGCAGATGACATGATCCTATACATAGAAAATCCTAAAGGCTCTACCAGAAGATTACTAGAGCTAATCAATGAATATAGTAAAGTTGTAGGAAATAAAATTAACACACAGAAATCCCTTGCATTCCTAAAACAGAAAGAGAAATTAAGGAAACAATTCCATTCACCATTGCACTGAAAAGAATAAAATACTTAGGAATAGATCTACCTAAGGAAACAAAAGACCTATATATGGAAAACTATAAAACACTGATAAAAGAAATCAAAGAGGACACAAATAGATGGAGAAGTATACCATGTTCATGGATCGGAAGAATCAATGTAGTGAAAATGAGTATACTACCCAAAGCAATCTATAGATTCAACACAATCCCTATCAAGCTACCAACAATATTTTTCAGAGAACTAGAACAAATAATTTCACAATTTGTATGGAAATACAAAAACCTCAAATAGCCAAAGCAATCTTGAGGAGGAAGAATGGAACTGAAAGAATCAACCTGCCGGACTTCAGGCTATACTACAAAGCTACAGTCATCAAGACACTATGGTACTGGCCCAAAGATAGAAATATAGATCAATGGAACAAAAAGAAAGCCCAGAGATAAATTCACGCACCAATGGACACCTTATCTTTGACAAAGTAGGCAAGAATACATAAAGGAGAAAAGACAATCTCTTTAAAAAGTGGTGCTGGGAAAACTGATCAACCACTTGTAAAAGAATGAAACTAGAACACTTTCTAACACCATACACAAAAATAAACTCAAAGTGGATTAAAGATCTAAACATAAGACCAGAAACTATAAAACTCCTAGAGGAAAACATAGTAAAAACACTCTCTGACATAAATCACAGCAGGATCCTCTGACCCACCTCCCATAGTAATGGAAATAAAAGCAAAAATAAACAAATGGGACCTAATTAAACTTAAAAGTTTTTGCACAACGAAGGAAACTATAAACAAGGTGAAAAGACAGCCTTCAGAATGGGAGAAAATAATAGCAAATGAAGCAACAGGCAAAGAATTAATCTCAAAAATACACAAGCAGTTCCTGCAGCTCAATTCAAGAAAAATAAATGATCCAATGGGAAAATGGGCCAAAGAATTAAACAGACATTTCCCTAAGAAGATATACAGATGTCTAACAAACACATGAAAAGATGCTCAACATCACTCATTATCAGAGAAATGCAAATCAAAACCACAATGAGGTACCATCTCTCACCAGTCAGAATGGCTGCTATCAAAAAGCCTACAAACAACAAATGCTGGAGAGGGTGGTGGAGAAAAGGGAACCTTCTTATACTGTTGGTGGGAATGCAAACTAGTACAGCCACTATGGAGAACAGTGTGGAGATTCCTTAACAAACTGGAAATAGAACTGCCATATGACCCAGCAATCCCATTGCTGGGCATAAACACTGAGGAAACCAGAATTGAAAGAGACACGTGAACCCCAATGTTCATCGCAGCACTGTTTTCAATAGCCAGGACATGGAAGCAACTTAGATGTCCATCAACAGACAAATGGATAAGAAAGCTGTGGTACATATACACAACGGGATAATACTCAACCATTAAAAGGAATATTTTGTGTCTGTTCTAATGAGGTGGATGAAACTGGAGCCTGTTATACAGAGTGAAGTAAGTCAGAAAGAAAAACACCAATACAGTATACTAATACATATCTATGGAATTTAGAAAGATGATAATGATGAACCTATATGTGAGACAGCAAAAGAGACACAGATGTATAGAACAGTCTTTTGGACTCTGTGGGAGAAGGTGAGGGTGGGATTATTTGAGACAATAGCTTTGAAACATGTATATGATCATATGTGAAACAGATCGTCAGTCCAGGTTTATTGCATGAGACAGGATGCTCAGGGTTAGTGCACTTGTATGATCCTGAGGGATGGGATGGGGAGGGAGGTGGGTGGGTGGGTTTAGGATGGGGAATACATGTATCCCCATGGCTGATTCATATCAATGTATGGCAAAAACCACTACAGTATCATAAAGTAATTAGCCTCCAATTAAATAAAAAAATAAAGAAAGAAAACAAGTAGGCCATAGCTGGCAAAAATATCTACATACACTGAGGCTGGATCACTTGAGGGTATGGTCAAGAGAAGTAGACTAGCAAGTCTTACGTTTACTCCTGATATCAGTGATAGACAATGTGTGTAAATCAAAAGGAAAAAGTTCTCTTTCTTACCAGGTTGGAAGGCTGAAGCCTTCCCTTAAAAACAGGGACAATATCATGTACAAAACAATGGGTATTCCATCTCAGAAGATGCTTTGGAGAGGTCAGGCTAAAGAAAGCTTTCTATTAAATGGAGAAAACTGCATTCTTCTAAGTCTAATCATGTCAACAAGCTTATGATGAAAACTTGGTAGTTGTCTGGAAGATAGAAGCTGAAGAATATATCAAGGAAGGAAACAAAACAAAGAAAAATATTTCTAGGAAATATATCTATTCAAAAGTGAGAAAGAAGTTACTCATTTAATACTGAAGTAATTATGAAAGGTCTTGGGTGATTCATGTTGATGTATGGCAAAATCCACCACAATATTATAATTATCCTCCAATTAAAATTAATTAATTAAAGAAAAAAAAAAAAACTCATGTAGATGTCAAAGAACACCAGCAAACAAAAAAGGAAATAGTTTGAATGTTCTCACTTTATGTAAAATTGGTAGGAAGAATGTAATTAAAAAAAAAAAAAAAAGCAAAAACAACACTGCTGCTCAGAAAGTAAAGAAAGAAAAAATATAGTAAGAAAGCACTTGGAAAAGTTAAGAAAGGGAATCAATTTCTCAATTGACTTAATAAAAGAACCATGGGAAATGTGTAGAAAGAATGAAAACTGGGATTTCATACCATACATGTTTCATTTATGGAGAGTTTTACAGGATATAAGTATTTCAAATTTGGACCAAGATACTTGTTTAATAAAATAATAAAATAATTTTGCAACAATAATTTTAATTTGGTAGTGGTTTACCAAAAATGATTTTTAGTTTTCAAATGTATCTATGTCAGATTAAACAAGATGTCCATAACAGAAAGTGTCATTTGTATGACTAGGGTGAAAGTGAAAGAGTTAGTTGGGTCTGACTCTTTACAACCCCATGGACTGTAGCCCACAAGGCTCTTCTATCCATGATGGAATTTTCCAGGCAAAAATACTGGAGTGGGTTGCTGTTCCCTTCTCCAAATATTCCCAATCCAGGGACTGAACCCAGGTCTCCTGCACTGCAGGCAGATTCTTTATATCTGAGCCACATGCATAAGTCCTGAAAATGTATTTTTGAAGATGCCACAGCCATTGAGAAAATTAATGACTATATGTCTGGGTACAATGTTTTTGCAAGTCTATTGGTTTCTGATTCTTTATACTTAATAAAAGTGGGATAAATTGGTGGTCAATAGATGGACTTCCAAATTAGCTTTGAAAGCCTATACTTTCTTATTTTATTGTTTACTCAGAAAGTAAATAAACTGAGTGACACAGTTCTAGCCAAATCCTTTCTATACTTTTCCATTTTCATTATCAAGACTTTTCAGCAAACAAATCTTTTAGAAACAGAAAATAAATGGAAAAATTGATGTAGATGACTGATTCGTGTATTTGGGGGAAATATAATCTTCAGCACCGAGTCAATGGGGGAAAACAAATGCTGTGATTATATCATATAATCAAAGCAAAGTGTTAGAAGATTGTACTTTAAGCACTAATTTTATCTCATTCTATAATGTGACTCTGGGCTATATTGAAGTCACTTAGAAAACTTTCATATAAATTCCAAGAGATTAGCTCATTTATAGAAATTGACATATTGTTAAAGGACAGTATTTGGGGGTCCTTATGATTTATAGGTTTCAAGGTGTTTGCACTGTGCACACTGTTCCTTGTCCTATGCTTTTGGAGGAAAGTTCTCAAGCAGTGTTAATCCACTGTGTGGTCTTTCCCCCATCTCTCCTGTGTTCACTAGACTAAAATATCTATTAATACTCATCTCTGCCTCTCAAGTCATAACCTTCCTAAATTTAGATGTCTTTTAGGATACACTTCCTAATAATGTAATCTCATATATATTACTGTGAGGAAAAACATATCCTTCCAAAGCAAATAGGGTAGAAAAGGAATAGAAAAGAGATGTTATGTGGAAATGGAGAGATAAAAATTGAAAAAGCCTATCTTGGGGCAGGAATCCCTTAGAAGAAATGGAGTAGTCATCATGGTCAACAAAAGAGTCCAAAGTGCAGTACTTGGATGCAATCTCAAAAATGACAAAATGATCTCTGTTTGTTTCCAAGGCAAACCATTCAGTATCAGTGTAATCCAAGCCTATGCCCAAAGCAGTAACACTGAAGAAGCTGAAGTTGAAAGGTTCTATGAAAACCTACAAGAACTTTTAGACTAACACCTAAAAAAAAGATGTCCTTTTCATTATAGGGGACTGGAATGCAAAAGTAGGAAGTCAAGAAACACCTGGAGTAACAGGCAAATTTGTCCTTGGAGTACAGAATGAAGTAGGGCAAAGGCTAACAGAGTTCTGCCAAGAGAACACACGGGTCATAGCAAACACCCTCTTCTAACAACACAAGAGAAGACTCTACGCATGGACATCACCAGATGGTCAAAACCCAAATCAGATTATTGCAGCCAAAGATGGAGAAGCTCTACACAGTCAGCAAAAACAAGACTGGGAGCTGACTGTGGCTCAGATAATGAACTCCTTATTGCCAAATTCAGACTTAAACTGAAGAAAGTAGGGAAAACCACTAGACCATTCAGGTATGACCTGAGAAATAAGGGACTAGAACTGATAGACAGAGTGCCTGATGAACTATGGATGGAGGTTCATGACATTGTACAGGAGACAGGGATCAAGACCATCCCCATGGAAAAGAAATGCAAAAAGGCAACATGGTTGTCTAAGGAGACCTCACAAAAAGCTCTGAAAAGAAGAGAAGTGAAAAGCAAGGAGAACGGGAAAGATATTCACATTTGAATGCAGAGTTCCAATGAATAGCAAGGAGAGATAAGAAAGCCTTCCTCAGTGATCAGTAAAAAGAAATAGAGGAAAAACAACAGAATGGGCAAGACTAGAGATCTCTTCAAGAAAATTAGAGATACCAAGGGGATATTTCATGCAAAGATAAGTTCAATAAAGGATAGAAATATTATGGAGCTAACAGAAGCAGAAGATATTAAGAAGAGGTGGCAAGAATACACAGAAGAACTGTACAAAAAAGATCTTCACGACCCAGATAAGCACGATTGTGCTATCACTCACCTAGAGCCAGACATCCTGGAATGTGAAGTCAAGTGGGCCTTAGAAAGCATCACTACACACAAAGCTAGTGGAAGTGATGGAATTCCAGGTGAGCTCTTTCAAATCCTAAAAGATGATGCTGTGAAAGTGCTGCACTCACTATGCCAGCAAATTTGGAAAACTCAGCAGTGGCCACAGGACTGGAAAAGGTCAGTTTTCATTCCAATGCCAAAGAAAGGCAAACCCAAAGAATGCTCAAACTACCACACAATTGCACTCATCTCTCACGCTAGTAAAGTAATGCTCAAAATTCTCCAAGTGAGGCTTCAGTAATACATGAACCGTGAACTTCCAGATGCTCAAGTTGGTTTTAGAAAAGACAGAGGAACCAGAGATCAAATTGTCAACATCTGCTGGACCATCAAAAAGGCAAGAGAGTTCCAGAAATACATCTATTTCTGCTTTATTGACTATGCCAAAGCCTTTGACTGTGTGGATCACAATAAACTGTGGAAAATTCTGAAGGAGATGGGCATACCAGACCACCTGACCTGTCTCTTGAGAAACCTATATGCAGGTCAGGAAGCAATAGTTAGAACTGGACATGGAACAACAGACTGGTTCCAAATAGGAAAAGGAGTACGTCAAGGCTGCAGATTGCCACCCTGCTTATTTAACTTATATGCAGAGCATAGCATGAGAAATGCTGGGTTGGAAGAAGCATAAGCTGGAATCAAGATTGCCGGGAGAAATATCAATAACCTCAGATATGCAGATGACACCACCCTTATGGCAGAAAGTGAAGAGAAACTAAAAAGCCTCTTGATGAATGTGAAAGAGGAGAGTGAAAATGTTGGCTTAAAGCTCAACATTCAGAAAACTAAGATCATGGTGTCCGGTCCCATCACTTCATGGCAGATAGATGGGGAGACAGTGGAAACAGTGTCAGACTTTATTTTTTGGGCTCCAAAATCATTGCAGATGGTGATTGCAGCCATGAAATTAAAAGACGCTTACTCATTGGAAGGAAAATTATGACCAACCTAAATAGCATATTACAAAGCAGAGACATTACTTTGCCAACAAAGGTCCATCTGGTCAAGGCTATGGTTTTTCCAGTGGTCATGTATGGATATGAGAGTGGGACTGTGAAGAAAGCTGAGCGCTGAAGAATTGATGCTTTTGAACTGTGGTGTTGGAGAAGACTCTTGAGAGTCCCTTGGACTGCAAGGAGATCCCACCAGTCCATCCTAAAGGAGATCAGTCCTGGGTGTTCATTGGAAGGACTGATGCTGAAGCTGAAACTCCAATACTTTGGCCACCTCATGAGAAGAGTTGACTCATTGGAAAAGACCCTGATGCTGGGAGGGATTGGGGTCAGGAGGAGCAGGGGACGACAGAGGATGAGATGGCTGGATGGTATCACCGACTCGATGGACATGAGTTTGAATAATTTCTGGGAGTTGGTGATGGACAGGGAAGCCTGACATGCTGTGATTCATGGGGTTGCAAAGAGTCAGACACGACTGAACAACTGAACTGAACTGACCTGAACTGATCTTGGGGAAACCCGACAGATCAGAACTTTACTCAAATGTGACAGATATCTTGGTGCCAAAATTCTGTCACAGAAAGGCCTTGCCTTCTTGATATAGAAATGGGAAAGAGGTAATAATGGCATAAACTGATTTGCAAATGATACTAGATAACTGAACTGAAAGTTAAGATACTGACATGAAATCATGTAAAGACATGTCACTGTTTGAGTTATGGCAGGTGATCACCAGGAGTTTCAACATTAAGAGTTTCAAGGATACAAGAAATAGATAAGAGAATAGCAAGGCACATAATGGCAAATTTATTGATACTTGCCTCTTTCCTGTTCACTCTTAAAAATTAAAAGGAAGAAGTAAAAATTCATTCCTAATAAAAACCATATTGTCAGGAAGAAAGGAAAACAAAAATTGGGAACCCTTTCATAGTTTACTCCATGGTACAACTTGACCCATATTTGTGAAAACTGGAGCCATAAGGTTGCAAAGTGCATCTCATCAGTCAGAGACAGTGTAATTTTACATCCTTCCAACCCTTAGTGTGAAAGAAACTAAATTAGGAAATGAAACCATTAAGGAGAGTTAGGGTAGAAATTCTTTTGGTATGTACAATATTAACCATTTTTTTATCATTGGGACTTTCTTTTTCACTTTAAAATAGAAATGTACACACATGCACAAGACAGTTCAGTTCAGTTCAGTTTAGTCGCTCAGTCGTGTCAGACTCTTTACAACCTCATGAATCGTAGCACGCCAGGCCTCCCTGTCCACCACCAACCCCCAGAGTTTACCCAAAGTCATGTCCATCAAGTCAGTGATGCCATCCAGTCATCTCATCCTCTGTCGTCCCCTTCTCCTCCTGGCCTCAATCCTTCCCAGCATCAGGGTCTTTTCCAATGAGTCAACTCTTTGCATGAGGTGGCCAAAATTTTGGAGTTTCAGCTTCAGCCTCAGTCCTTCCAATGAACACCCAAGACAGGTACTTATTAAAAAGTGAGGAAGAATACAAAGAAGGCATGTATTTGTGACAAACTGTATTTGTCACCATAGCCATGTGAGATTTACTTTATTCAATGTTGTTGTTGTTCAGTCGCTGAGTTGTGTCTGACTCTTGCAATTTCATGAACTCCAGGCTTCTCCATCCATCACTGTCATCCTGAGTTTGCTCAAACTCATGTCCTTTGAGTCGGTGATGCCATCCAACATCCCATCCTCTGTTGCCTCCTTCTCTTCCTGCCCTCAATTTTCCCCAGTATCGTAGTCTTTTCCAGTGAGCCAGCTCTTTGCATCAGGTGGCCAATGTACTGCAGCTTCAGCTTCAGCATCAGTCCTTCCAGTGAATATTCGGGATTGATTTTCTTTAGGATTGACTGGTTTGATCTCCTTGCAGACCAAGGGACTCCCAGCAGTCTTCTCCAGCACAACAGTTTGAAAAGCATCAGTTCTTTGGTGCTCAGTTTTTGTTACAGTCCAACTCTCACATCCATACATGACTACTGGAAAAACCATAGTTTTGACTAGACAGACTCTTCTTGGCAAAGTAGTGTCTCTGCTTTTTAATATGCTGTCTAGGTTGGTCAAAACTGTTCTTCCAAGGAGAAAGCATCTTTCAATTTCATGACTGCAGTCACCATCTGTAGTGATTTTGGAGCCCAAGAAAATAAATCTGTCACTGTTTTCACGGTTTCCCCATATATTTATATCCGGCTAATGTGAATAGTGCTGCAATGAATGTGGGATTGCAAATCTCTTCAAAATATTAACTTCAATTCTTTGGATAAATACACAGTTCGATCTTTAAGTTTTTGAGGAATGTCCATACTATTTTCCAAATGGCTGTATTAATTCACATTCTTACCAACAGTTTATAAGTGTTCTCCTTTTCCCATATCTTTCCCATCATTTGTTATTTTTTTGTCTTTTTGATAATACCCATTCTAATATGTGTGAGTGATATCTCATCACGGTTTTGGTTTTTCTTTCCCTGAGAATTAGTGATGTGAAGCACATTTTTAATTATTGATTGGTCATCAGTATGTCTACTTTTGAGAAATATGAGGTCAGGTTTTTTGCCCATTTTTAGAGGATTGGTTTGTTGTTTTGTGCTATTAAATTATATGAATTCCTTACATATTTTGGATATACAACCATTATCAAATACATAACTTGCAAATATTCTCTCCCTTTCTGTAGTTGCCTTTTCATTTTCCAAATGCTGATCACTTCTTTTGCTGTGCAGGAGCTTTATAGTATGATATAGTCCTATTTGCTTATTTTTACTTTTGTTGCCTGTGCCTTTAGTGTCACATCCCAGAAATAATTGTCAAGACCAATGTGAAGGGGGCTTCCCAGGTGATTCTAGCAGTAAAGAATCTGCTTGCCAATGCAGTCACGTAAGAGATGTGAGTTTGATCTCTGGGTTGGAAGATCTCCTGGAAAATTTTCCAGGGGAAGATTAGGTATGGCAACCTCCTCCAGTACTTTTGCCTGGAGAATCCCATGACAGAGGAGCCGGTGGGCTAAAGTCCATAGGGTTGCAAAGAGTCAGACACAATTGAAGCAACTTAGCATGCATGCATACAAGGTGAAGGAGGTTTTTAGTGCCTAGAAGTTTTATGAATTTAATCTCATATTTAAGTTCATTTTGAGTCAATCTTTGTGTATGGTAACATAAGGGTCTAATCCCATTCTTTTGCATGTGAATATATATAGTTTTCCCAACACGATTTATTGAAGAGAGTGTTCTTTCCTCAAGGTGCATTCATGTCACTTTTGTTGAAGATTAATTAGCCAGATATATGTGGGTTTAATTCTGGGCTCTCTGTTCTGTCCCACTGTGTGTGTTTGCCAGAATCATACTGTTTCGATTACTGTAGCTTTCCAGCATAATTTGAAATCAAGAAATGTGATGTCTCCAGTGTTATTCTTGTTCGAGATTGCTTTGGCTATTTAGTCTCCTTTGTAGTTCCATATGAACTTTAACAGTTTTTCTCTTTCAATGAAAAATGCCTTTGGAATTTGACCTGGATTTGATTGAATCTGCACATTACTTTGGGTAAAGGATTGAACAGTTTTAAAATATTAATCTTTCAATTTAAGAATATAATTTTACATTTATTTGTGTTTTAAGTTTCTTTTATCAATGTATTATAGTTTTCATTATTAGGTATTTCACCTTTTCAGTTTATACCTAAACTTATTTAGGTTAAGTTTATTCCTATTTTATTCTTTTCCATGCTATTGTAAAGATTATTTTTTTCATTTATTTATAGATAGTTAATTTTCAGTGCATGGAAATATAATTGATTTTGTCCATTGAGATTTTTATCCTGCAACTTTACTGAACTTTTTAGTTCTAAAAAAATTTTTTTTAGTGGTAGATTATTTAGTTTAATTTTGTTCGTAAAATTTAAAATCAGCTTGTAATACCCCATAGCTAAACACTCTGTGAAAATGTGTGTGTATTTGTGAAATGCAGTTAATGTGTATAGATCAGTGTTGGGAGAATGGACATCTTTCTAGTACTGAGTCTCTCATTTTTTGAATATGACATGTTTCTTATTTAAAATTTGTTGAAACAAATTTTTAACAATACTTCTTGATTTTCACTGTAAAGCTCTACATTCCTCTTATTAAATTTATTCAAGGTGTTTGATATTCTTTTGTGATATGTGGAAGTGGTATCTTTTCTGAATTTAATTTTTTTTTTTGAATTTAATTTTTATGTGTGTTTTTTGCTAGTATATAAAATTCAAGTTATCTTAAAATCATGACCTTATATCTAGCAACTTTTCTTAATTCAAATGTAAACTATAAATTTTTTTGCTACAATTTTTGTTTCTAATTGTGTATGTATACAATTATGTATTTAGTGAATACTCTTTTTCTTCTCATCCAATCCACATCCACATGCAATCTACCTTTTACTTACTTTATTGGTTCTGACTAGCATCTTTATTCCATTTTTAATAAGAGGAGGAATAGTGTATATTCTTACATGATAACAAATATCAGAGTGAAAACTTTCAGTACTTCATCAGTGCATGTGCTATTTGTTCTCAGGTTTTAACATGATATTTCATATTTGAGGTATATATACTTTTTCATAAATACATGTCAAGATCTTCAAATATTGTTTGTATCAAATATTCAGTGTACCTATTGAGATGATGATATAAACGTTATCCCTGTTTCCATTAATGGGTACCTTACATTGATTTTCAAATATGAAATTATGTTTACATCCTTGAATAAACACTAACTTTGATATTTATGTATATGCATTCATGTATATATGCATGATATGTATAATATAGATATACATGAATCAATTTGCTAACATTTGTTTAAAAATTTTGCATCTCTATTTATGCAGGATGTTGTTGTTGTTCAGTTGCCCAGTCATGTCCGACTCTTTGTGGCCCCAAGGACTGCAGCATGCCAGGCCTATCTGTCCCTCACATCTCCCAAAGTTTGCCCAGGTTCATGTCCATTGCATCAGTGATGATGTCCAGCCATCTCATCCTCTGACGCCCCTTCTCTTTCTGCCCTCAGTCTTTCCCAGCATTAGGGACTTTTCCAGTGAGTCAGCTGTTCTCATCAGGTGATCAAAATACTGAAGCTTCAGCATCAGTCCTTCTAATGAGTATTCAGGGTTGATTTCCCTTAAGATTGACTGGTTTGATCGCTTTGCTGTCCAAGGGACTCTCAGGAGTCTTCTCCAGCACCTCAGTTTGAAGGCACTGATTCTTCCTCGGGCTGCCTTTTTTATGGTCCATCTCTCAAAACTGTTCATGACCACTGGGAAAACCATGCTGCTGCTACTGCTAAGTCGCTTCAGTCGTGCCCAACTCTGTGTGAACCCATAGACGACAGCCCATCAGGCTCCCCCATCCCTGGGATTCTCCAGGCAAGAACACTGGAGTGGGTTGCCATTTCCTTCTCCAGTGCAGGAAAGTGAAAAGTGAAAGTGAAATCGCTGAGTCGTGCCAGACTCATAGTGACTCCATGGACTGCAGCCCACCAGGCTCCGTCATCCATGGGATTTTCCAGGCAAGAGTACTGGAGTGAGTTGCCATTGCCTTCTCTGATGGAAGACCATAGCCTCGACTATATGGTAGTCAGAGTAATGTCTCTGCGTTTAAGCATACTATCTAGGTTCATCCTTGCTTTCTTGCCAAGAAGCAAATATTTTCTGATTTCATGGCTGCAGTCACCATCTGCAGTGATTTCAGAGCCCACGAAGAGGGAAACTGCCACTACATCCAACTTTCCCTCCTCTATTTGCCTTGAAGTAATGGGACAAGATGCAATGATCTTGGTTTTGTTAGTATTTAGTTTTAAACTGGCTCTTTCACTCTCCTCCTTCACTCTCAACAAGAGGCTCTTGAGTTCCTCTTCATTTTCTGACATTAGAGTGGTATCATCTGCATATCTGAGGTTGTTGATGTTTCCCCTGTCTATCTTGATTCCAACTTGTAACTCATCAGGCCTGGCATTTCTCATGATGTGCTTTGTTTACATTAAACAAAGAGAGGGACAGCAGACAGCCCTGCCGCACTCCGTTCTCAATCTTGAACCAATCAGTTGTTCCACACAGGGTTCTGACTATTGCTTCTTGACCAGCATACAAGCCTCTCAGGAGACAGGTAAGATGGTCTGGTATTCCCATCTCTTTAAGAGCTTTCCACAATTTAAAGCTCAACATTCAGAAAACTAAGATCATGGCATCCAGTCCCATCACTTCATGGCAAATAGATGGGGAAACAGTGGAAACAGTGGCTGACTTTATTTTCTGGGGCTCCAAAATCACTGCAGTTGTGGACTGAAGCCATGAAATTGAAAGACGCTTGCTTCTTGGAAGCAAAGTTATGACCAACCTAGACAGCATATTAAAAAGCAGAGACATTACTTTGCCAACAAAGGTTTGTCTAGTCAATGCTGTGGTTTTTCCAGTAGTCATGTATCGATGTGAGAGTTGGACTGTAAAGAAAGCTTGGCACCGAAGAATTGATGCTTTTGAACTGTGGTGTTGGAGAAGATTCTTGAGAGTCCCTTGGACTGCAAGGAGATCCCACCAGTCCATCCTAAAGGAAATCAATCCTGAACATTCATTGGAAGGATTGATGTTGAAGCTGAAACTCCAATACTTTGGCCACCTGATGTGAAGAGCTGACTCATTTAAAAAGACCCTGATGCTGGGAAAGATTGAGGGCAGGAGGAGAAGGGACGACAGAGGATGAGATGGTTGGATGGCATCACTGAGTCAATGAACATGAGTTTGAGTAAACTCCGGGAGTTGGTGATGGACAGGGAGGCCTGGTGTGCTGCAGTCCATGGGATTGCAAAGAGTCTGACATGACCGAGTGCTTGAACTGAACTGAACTGAACTGAACAGTTTATTATGATCCACACAGTCAAAGGCTTTGGCATAGTTGATGAAACAGAGGTAGATGTCTCTCTGGAGTTCCCTAGCTTTCTTTGTGATAGAATGTTGGCAATTTGATTTCTCATTCCTCTTTTTTTTCTGAACCCAGATTGGACGTTTGGGAATTTTTGATTCACATAATGCTGAAGCCTAGAATGCAAGATTTTAAGCATGACCTTACTAGCATGGAGATGAGTGCAACTGCAGGATATTGACCAGTAAGTTTCCTTTCTTGCAGTATCATGGGCTTGTTTTATAACAAGTTATGATGGCTTCAAAACATCATTAAATACATATTTTATCATGGTCTAAATACTTTATAAGAGTTTTGTTCAAAATTAGTTTTTAATCTTCCTTAGATGTTTGAAGGATTTTACTTTATTTTGTGTTATGTTATTTTTATTTTTGGCCACACTGCCTGGCTTGTGAGATCTTAATTCCCTGACCAGGGATTGAATCTGGGCCTACAGCACTGAAAGCACCAAGTCCTAACCACTGGTTGCCAGGGAACTCCCTGAAAGATTTTAATAGTGAAGTTTTCTGGGTCTGAAGTTTTGTTTTTGCAGAAATTTATTTTAATAAACACAATGGAATATTACTCAGCTATTAAAAAGAATGCATTGAATCAGTTCTAATCAGGTGGATGAAACTGGAGCCTATTATACAGAGTGAAGTAAGTCAGAAAGAAAAGCACCAATACAGTATATTAATGCAAGTATATGGGATTTAGAAAGATGGTAGCAATGACCCTATATGCAAGACAGCGAAAGAGATGCAGATATTAAGAACAGACTTTTGGACTCTGTGGGAGAAGGCAAGGGTGGGATGATTTGAGAGAATAGCATTGAAACATGTCTATTACCATATGTGACATAGATCACCAGTACAAGTTCAATTCATGAAACAGGGCAGTCAAAGCTGGTGCACTGGGACAACCCTGAGGGGTGGGATGGTGAGGGAGATGGGAGGGGGTTTCAGAATGGGGGACATCTGACTGATGTCATGTCAGATGGGGGACAAATGGCTGATTCATGTCAATGTAAGGCAAAACCCACTACAATATTGTAAAGTAATTAGCCTCCAATTAAAATAAATTAATAAAAAATTAATAAATTTTCTCAATGAGGACTGTTAGAAATTTTTATTTGTTTCAGTTTCACCAAATTCTTTTTAAAAAGTGACTTGTCTATTATTGTCAAAGTAACTGGGACAAAAATATCCCTCACAGTTTTCACATTATATTTTAAAATGTTTTAGAGAAATGCTTTCTTCTTTCTCATTTCTGATATCTACAGTGTTTTTCTTTTATTATCAATTCTTTAAAACTTCAAGATTGCTATTAAGTCATACATTTCATTAATCTTTATAAAGAGCCAATTTATCTTTTTGATTTTTTTAATCACAGTTTTAAATTTTATTAGTATATGTTTATGGGTTTCCCTCATAATTCAGCCGGTAAAGAATCTGTCTACAATGCAGGAGACTCTGGTTACATTCCTGGGTCAGAAAGATCCCCTGGAGAAGGGATAGGCTTCCCACTGCAGTATTCTTGGGCTTCCCAGGTGGCTCAGATGGTAGAGTCTGGTGGCAATGTGGGAGATCTGGGTTTGATCACTGGGTTGGGAAGATCCCTTGATGGGAGGGCATGGTAAGCCACTCCAGTATTCTTGCCTGGAGAATCCCCATAGACAGAGGAGACTGGCAGGCTACAATCCATGGGGTCACAGAGTTGGACATGATAGCACAGTATGTATTTATATTTCTATGTATTAGTTACTTTCATCCTCTTTCTTATAAAGTTATAAATTTTCTCAAAAACATTAACAACATTTCACAAGTTTTCAACCTGAAGAGTCTTGAAATCAAACCTTTTTCATCTATGAGACAAGGAAAACTCTTCTCAGGTTTTCAGAGGTTTGCATATATTTTTCAACATCCATTCCTTTATAGCCCCATAGTTTGGTGGTAAAATGAGCTGTATGTTTAAGGTCTCTGAAGTCTCCAATTCTATCATTCAGCCTCACAAGACTGCAAAAATATGAATGTGCTTGACCTAATTGTAGTCTTTTGTCCTGAGAAATGTCTTGATTTTCAGTTTCTTGACTGAACTCAGAATTGGCAAATATTCACTGGGTGACAGTGACCGCAAAAAAGTCAGCTCATCTTTCATGGTTCTTGACACTCTAGAATTCATTGATATCAAGTTGACATTTTGCTTCTTCTTAATGTATTTAAATACATAATATTTGTATTTTTCTTTCTCTATTTATTGTGGTCCAATCATTTGTCTCCAGGAAGCTATTGCATCTGTCCCAGAAATAGCATTTTTTTTTGTTATTGTAGAAATAGCATTTTATTTGTTCATATGTAAGAGTGGAAGCTATAAAATGCAAGGAATTTCTGTATGAATGCTCTTCATTTCATTTTTGGTAAGTATCCCTTTTTCTATATTCAAGTAGCTGGGCCATATTACTGGGATATATATGACACTAACACATTATATTCCACTTTGTCCTTCCAAAATGACCCTCCTCCCCAAAAGAATGGGCTTAACTCTAAGAAAGATATTCATCCTCAGGTCTCTCAGGTTCATTATCTATAAAACAGAATGTTAGTGGAACCTACCTCATATGCAGATTTGCAAATCATGTGAGATATATGTAAGATCTGCAGAACCTTGTATGCGCTTAGTATATAATGCACAACACTTATCTATTAACTTATTGTTCGGTTGAGTTCAGTCACTGAGTCATTTCCAACACTTTGAAACCTTATGGACTTCAGCACACCAGGCTTTCTTGATCATCACCAACTCCTGGAGCTTGCTCAAACTCATGTCCTCTAGTCAGTGATGCCATCCAACCATCTCAGCCTCTGTCATCCCCTTCTCCTTCTGCCTTCAGTCTTTCCCAGGATGAGGGTTTTTCGAGTGAGTCCCTTCTTTGCATTAGGTGGCCAAAGTATTGGAGTTTCAGCTTCAGCATCAGTCCTTCCAATGAATATTCAGGACTGATTTCCTTTAGGATTGACTGGCTGGATCTCCTTGCAGTCTAAGGGATTCTCGAGAGTCTTCTCCAACACCACAGTTCAAAAGCATCACTTCTTTAGCCCTCAGCTTTGTTTACAGTCCAACTGTCACATCCATATGTGACTATTGGAAAAAGCATAGCTTTGACTAAATGGACCTTTGTTGGCAAAGTAATGTCTGTGTCTTTTAATATGCTGTCTAGGTTGAGCATAGATTTTCTTCCAAGGAGCAAGCATCTTTTAATTTCATGGCTGCAGTCACCACCTGCAGTGATTTTGCAAATAAGCTCTGTCATTGTTTCCTTTGTTTCCCCACCTGTTTGCCATGAAGTGATGGGACCAGATGCCATGATCTTAGTTTTTTGAATGTTTGTTTTTAAGCCAACATTTTCACTCTCCTCTTTCACTTTCATCAAGAGGCTCTTTTGGTTCCTTTTCACTTTCTGCCATAATGGTGGTGTCATCTGTATATCTGAGGTTATCTATATTTCTCCTTCAATCTTGATTCCAGCTTGTGCTTCATGCAGCCTGGCATTTCCCATGATCTACTCTGCATGTAAGTTAAATAAGCAGGATGACAATATACTGCCTTGACATACTCCTTTTCCTATTTGGAACCAGTCTGTTGTTCCATGTCCGATTCTAACTGCTACTTCTTGACCTGCATACAGATTTCTTAGGAGGCAGATGAGGTGATCTGGTATTCCCATCTCTTGGAGAATTTTCCACAGTTTGTTGTCATCCATACAGTCAAAGGTTTTGACGTAGTCAATAGAGCAGAAGTAGATGTTTTTCTGGAACTCTCTTGGTTTTTCAATGATATAATAGATGTTGGCAATTTTGATCTCTGGTTCCTTTGCCTTTTCTAGATCCAACTTGAACATCTGGAATTTCTTGGTTCACATACTGCTGAAGCCTCACTTGGAGAATTTTGAACATTACTTTGCTAGCATGTGAGATGAGCACAATTGTGTGGTAGTTTGAGCATTCTTTGGCATTGCCTTTCTTTGGCCAATCCCAATGAAAACTGACATTTTCCAGTCCTGTGGCCACTGCTGAGTTTTCCAGATTTGCTGGCATATCGAGTGCAGCACTTTCACAGCATTATCTTTTAGGATTTGAAAGAGCTCAGCTGGAATTCCATCACTTCCACTAGTTTTATTCATAGTGATGCTTCCTAAGGCCCACTTGATTTCACGTTCCAGGATGTCTGGCTCTAGATAAGTGATCAGACCATTTTGGTTATCTAGGTCATGAATATCTTTTTTTGTATACTTCTTCTGTGTATTCTTGTCACTGCTTTTCAACATTTTCTGCTTCTGTTAGGTTCATACCATTTCTGTCCTTTACTGTGCCACTCTTTGCATTGAATGTTCCATTGATATCTCTAATTTTTTTGAAGAGATCTCTAATTTTTCCCATTCTATTGATTTCCTCCATTTCTTAGCGTTGATCTCTGAGGAAGTTTTTCTTATCTCTCCTTGCTATTCTTTGGAACTCTGCATTCAGATAGGTGTAGCTTTCCTTTTCTCCTTTACCTTTAGCTTCTCTTCTTTTCTCAGCTATCTGTAAGGCCTCCTCAGACAACCATTTTGCCTTTTTGACTTTATTTTTTGGGGGTGATGGTCTTGATCATTGCCTCCTGTACAGTGTCATGAACCTCTGTCCATAGTTCTTCAGGCTGTTTGTCTATCAGATCTAATCCCTTGAATCTCTTTGTCACTTCCACTGTATAATCATAGGGATTCGATTTAGGTCATACCTGAATGGCCTAGTGATTTCCCCTACTTTCTTCAATTTAAGTTTGAATTTTACAGTAAGGAGTTTATGATCTGATGCCACTGTCAGCTCCCAGTCTTGTTTTTGCTGACTGTATACAGCTTCTCTATCTTTGGCTGCTAAGAATATAATCAATCTGATTTGGGTTTTGACCATCTGATGATGTCCATGTGTAGGGTCTTCTCTTTTGTTGTTCAAAGAGGGTATTTGCTATGACCAGTGTGTTCTCTTGGCAGAATTCTATTAGCCTTTGCCCTGCTTCATTTTGTACTCCAAGGCCAAACTTGCCTATTGCTCCAGGTATCTCTTGATTTCCTAATTTTGCATTTCAGTCCCCTATGATGAAAGGACTTTTATTGGTGTTAGTTCTAGAAAGTCTTGTAGGTCATCATAGAACTGTTCAACTTCAGCTCTTCAGCATTAGTGGTTGGGACATAGACTTGGATTACTGTGATATTGAATGGTTTGCCTTGGAAATGAACAAAGATCATTCTGTCCTTTTCTGAGATTGCACCCAAGTACTGCATTTTGTATTGTTTTATATACTATTAGGGCTAGCTTATTTCTTCTAAAGGATTCTTGCCCACAGTAGTAGATACAATCGTCATCTGAATTAACTTTGCCCATTCTGGTCCATTTTAGCTCACTGATTCCTAAATTGTCGATGTTCATTCCTACCATCTCTTGTTACTTTTAGTGGATTATATGCCTGGCTATAATGGCTCTGGAAGCCCAAGTTTTTAGTGTTTGATGTCTCTTAGATTGCCCTGATCATCTTTTCTGGAACATAAATCTCCCATCTTTGTCTGAGAGAAACACAGTATTCAATTTATACAGAGATGGAGAGAAGGTTAAATAGAATTTCAATAGCATTTGACACTTCCCTCTGCAAAGGAATAAAATTTTTTACAATTTTTCTGTTTTTCTGCTTCATTTTCTGTTTCATTATTATTGCCTCCCACTATATCCTATCACCCATGTAGTGTTCAGTTAACCCGGATTTGCTAAGGCAGGAACCGTTAGCACATTTGACTTGTAGTTTTAAAAATACTTCTGTTGTCTTCTCTGTTATTACTTTTATCTATGTAAAACCATGATCTTTCAAAAATCCTATTGGTTTCATTTTAAAGAAAACTTTCAATAAAGGCAGATTGATATATGTTTAATTTACCATTTTATTTGGATATATCTTAAATCTACTCAGCTCTGATGATAACTCCAAGATGGCAGTACACTGTTTAGAGGGTTGCCAATAAACTCTGTGTTACACATTCAAGTAGAAATTAATCTTCATCTTTTATCCTTGAAACACATTGTTTATTAATATTTCAGAACTATCATGCTTCTTGTTTCCATCCACTATGTAACCACCTATGTCTCTTTTTGGCCCTTTCTTAATTCTGTTTCCAATCTTTAAATATCAGTATATATTAGGGCTGATGTCTTGGTTAGCCTCTTTTCTTTGTCAACTCTTATGTCTCATGTTATTTAAATCCATAGTTTAATAGATAACTGAGAAGTATCTACTATATAGCACAGGGAACTCTATTCCATGCTCTGTAAAGACCTATATAGGAAAAAAATCTGAAAAAGAATGAATATATGTATATATTTAACAGATTAACTCTGCTGTACACTTGATACTAGCACAACATTGTAAATCAACTGTACCCCAATAAAAAACTAATTACATGACTTTATTCAATCCCTAATTTTATTCTAAACTCCAAATTTATATCTTAAACTTCTAACTTTACATTCTACCTCAGATTTTTCATAGTCATCTGAAGTTTGGCATAACCACAGCCAAATTATTTTTTTGTTTATATATTTTATTAAAAATGTTTATTTATTTAATTTGAAGTATAGCTGATTTACTCTTGAAGAAGGGAATGACTGCTCACTCCAATATTCTTTCCTGTAGAATTCTATGGACAGAGGAGCCTGGTGAGCTAGAATCCATGGGTCAGAAAGAGTTGGATACTACTGAGAGACTAATAGACACACACATAGCTTATTTACAGCATTGTGTAAAGTTTCAGGTGTACAGCAAGTAATTCATACATATGTATGTGTATATACATATATACACACATTTTTTTCAAATTCATTTCTGTTATAAGTTATTAAAGTGTATTGAATATAGTCCTCTGTGCTATACAGTAGGTCCTTGTTGTTGATTGATTTTATATGTACTAGTGTGTATTTGTTAATTCCATACTCCTTTTCATCCTCTCTCCTCCTTTGGTAACCATAGGTTTGTTTTCAATGCCTGTGAGTCTGGTTTTGCTTGTAAAAAATTTTTTTGTATTATTTTTACTATTCCACATAAAATGATATTATATAATATTTGTATTTCATTTTAATGCACACTTGGGTTGCTTCCCATGAATTCCTTATTGCCAAATTCAGAGTTAAATTGAAGAAAGTAGGGAAAACTACTAGACCATTCAGGTATGACCTAAATCAAATCCCTAATGATTATACAGTGGAAGTGAGAAATAGATTTAAGGGACTAGATCTGATAGACAGAGTGCCTGATGAACTATGGAAGAAGGTTCATGACATCATACAGGAGACAGGGAGCAAGATCATCACCAAGAAAAAAAATCCATAAAAACAAAATGGCTATCTGAGGAGGCCTTACAAATAGCTGAGAAAAGAAGAGAAGTGAAAAGAAAAGGAGAAAAGGAAAGATATATCCATTTGAATGCAGAGTTCCAAAGAATATCAAGGAGAGATAAGAAAGTCTTCCTCAGTGATCAGTGTAAAGAGATAGAGGAAAACAATAGAATAGGAAAGATGAGAGATCTTTTCAAGAAAATTAGAGACAACAAGGGAACATGTCATGCAACGATGGGCTCGAAAAAGGACAGAAATGGTATGGACCTAACAGAAGCAGAAGATATTAAGAAGAAGTGACAAGAATACACAGAACTGTACAAGAAAGATCTTCACACCCAGATGATTGTGTTGGTGTGATCACTCACCTAGAGCCAGACATCCTGGAGTGTGAAATCAAGTGGGCCTTAGGAAGCATCACTATGAACAAAATTAGTGGAGGTGAGGGAATTTCTGTTGAGCTATTTCAAATCCTAGAAGACGGTGCTGTGAAAGTGCTGCACTCAATGTGCCAGCAAATCTGAAAAACTCAGCAGTGGCTACAGGACTGGAAAAGGTGAGTTTTCATTCCAGTCCCAAAGAAAGACAATGCCAAAGAGTGCTCAAACTACCAGTACCACACAATTGCACTCATCTCACATGCTAGTAAAGTAATGCTCAAAATTCTCCAAGCCAGGCTTCAACAATACGTGAACTATGAACTTCCAGATGTTAAAGCTGGTTTTAGAAAAGGGAGAGAAACCAGAGGTCAAATTACCAAAATCTGCTGAAAATTGAAAACGCAAGAGAGTTCCAGAAGAACACAGTTTGACTGTGTGGATCACAAACTATGGAAAACTCTGAAAGAGATGGGGAATAACAGACCCCCTGACGTGCCTCTTGAGAAACCTGTATGCTGGACATGGAACAAAAGACTGGTTCCAAATAGGAAAATGAGTACGTCAAGGCTGTATATTGTCACCCTGCTTATTTAACTTATATGCAGAGTATATCATGAGAAACACTGAGGTGTATGAAGAACAAGCTGGATTCAAGATTGCTGGGGGTAATATCAATAACCTTAGATATCAGATGACACCACCATTATGGCAGAAAGTGAAGAGGAACTAAAGAGTCTTTTGATGAAAGTGAAAGAGGAGAGTGAAAATGTTGGCTTAAATCTCAACATTCAGAAAACTAAGATCATGGAATCCAGTCCCATCACTTCATGGGAAATAGATGGAGAAACAATGGAAACAGTGAGATACTTTATTTTTTGGGGCTCCAAAATCAGTGCAGATGGTGACTGCAGCCATAAAATGAAAAGATATTTTCTCCTTGGAAGAGAAGTTATGACCAACCTAGACAGTATATTAAAAAGAAGAGACATTACTTTGCCAACAAATGTCCATCTAGTCAAGGCTATGGTTTTTCCAGTGGTCATGTATGGATGTGAGAGTTGGACTATTAAGAAAGCTGAGCACCAAACAACTGATGCTTTTGAACTGTGGTGTTGGAGAAGACCCTTGAGAGTCCCTTGCACTGCAAGAAGATCCCACCAGTCCATCCTAAAAGATATCAGGCCTGAATATTCATTGGAAGGACTGATGTTGAAGCTGAAACCTCAATACTTAGGCCACCTGATGTGAAAAACGGACTCATTTGAAAAGACCTTGAAGCTGGGAAGGTTTGAAGGCAGGAGGAGAAGGGGGCAACAGAGGGTGAACTGGATGGATGGCATCACCAACTCAGTGGACATGAGTTTGAGTAAACTCCGGGAGTTGGTGATGATCAGGGAGGCCTGGTGTGCTGCAGTCCATGGGATCACAAAGAGTCGGACATGACTGAGTGACTGAACTGAACTGAACTGAACTTGATATATTGATGACAGCTTCTCCACGACATCAGAAGGAAAAAAAAAACATAGCTGCATATGCAATTGTCAGAAATTATCGACTCCCAAATCCTCCCCTCAGGAAACTCTTCCCAACAGGCAGAACTTATTGCACTGACTAGAACACTTTCCCTCATAGCTAACAAGAAAGCAAACATATACACTGATCTAAATATACTTTTCACATCATACACTCACATGCTGCCATTTTGAAAGAACGAGGGCTCCTATTCTTTAAAGTTTCTCTCATAACTAATGCCCCATTTATATCTAACTTTTAAATGCAGGCAACATGCCAACTGAAGTAGTCATCGTACATTGTCCATGTCACCAGGTGGCCTCAGACTCCATTTCATGGGGCAACCATGTCACAGACAAAGAAGCAGTATAAGCCTCACTACCATCACCTGCTCAACAACTCATAGTAATCCCCAATATAAAGCCTCTTTACCTCCCTGAAGAAAAACGTGATTATTATAAGAGGGAGCACAACCACAAGGAGATTGATTACAAAAACAGAGCCGCTATGTCCCCCAATCTCAGGCCACACTGATTCTTATGGACATTCATCAGGCCCTGCACATTCATCAGGCCCTACACATAGGCACTAGATCTCTTTATCATTTCTTAAGACCGCTTATCACCTATCCTAACCTCTTGGACTGCAAGGAGATCCAACCAGTCCATCCTAAAGGAAATCAGGCCTGAATGTTCATTGGAAGGACTGATGTTGAAGCTGAAACTCTAATACTTTGGCCACCTGTTGTGAAGAACTGACTCATTTGAAAAGACCCTGATGCTGGGAAAGATTGAAGGCGAGAGGAGAAGGGTATGACAGAGGATGAGATGGTTGGATGGCATCACCGACTGGATGGACATGAGTTTGAGTAAACTCTGGGAGTTGGTGATGGACAGGGAGGACTGGTGTGTTGCAGTCCATGGGGTCCCAGAGTTGGACACGACTGAACGAATAAACTGAACTGAACCTTCTTTTACTCCTACAACACATCACTCAGTTTTGCATTATCTGCTCCTCAGTCTCACTGCAGGGAGACTTAAAGCTTATTTTCTCATTCCCAACATGTCAGGCTCAAGGGTACATCCCAGGGGAGAACTGGTAAATTGACTTCATTCACATGCCTCCAACATGAAAAATAAAATTTATGCTCACTCTAGAGACATTTTTCAGCATGGATTGAGATTTTGCCTATGAGATCAGAAACTGCCTCAGAGGTAACACAGTTTCTTATATGAGGAATCATTCCCGCTTTGGCCTTGCACTCTCCTTCCAATCCGACGATGGCCAGCTTTTATCTCCCAAATCACTCAACAAGTATCTCAATCTCTTGGCATAACTGGGAAACTACATATTCCTTACAGACCCCAATCCTCGGGAAAAGTAAAAAAGGCAAAGTCTATTCTCAAAACACACCTAGCCAAATGCTCTCTAGAGCTACTAAGGCCATGGACCAAACTCCTTCCCATGGCTTTGGCTCCCATTAGGGCTACTCCATGCGCCGCATCTTTCCTCAGTCCTTTTGGGCTCATGTATGGATGCCCTTTTCTCTTAAGTCAATTCCCTACTGCCAGTCCCTTGCTGGGAGAGTATCTTCCCACCCTAAAAGTTATTATACCCCTTGTGAGAGAGCATGCGGATCACTCTCTCCCAAAGCCTCATCAAACAAATCCAGCTGACTTAACAGTCATACTTGGAGTCCTACTTAAGACCTTACACCATAAAGATCTCCAACCCTGATGGACTGGTCCATTTGAAGTTGTTCTAACCACACCACAACCGCTAAACTGGCAGGTCATTACTCTTTGTTTCGTGAAAATGAAAGTAAAAGTCGCTCAGTTGTGTCTGACTCTTTGCGACCATATGAAATAGTCCATGGAATTCTCCAGGCCAGATAACTGGAGTGGGCAGCCATTCCCTTTTTCAGGAGATTTTGATCCCAGGTTTCCTGCATCGCAGCCAGATTCTTTACCAGCTGAGCCACCATCTCTAGATTAAAATAGACCCCAGGAATCTCTCCATCTCCACCAGGAATCATTCCCAGCTCGAAACTCTTTGCTACACCAGCACTGTTCTGAGAAAAACCAGAAAACTTTGTTTATAAGAACCAAACATTATATATAATTAAAATATTCATGTACAGAAAAATAAATAAGTTGTAGTATATTTCTAAAATGGAAAACTGTGCAGCAATGAAAAAGAATAAACTACAGCTGCAAGCATAACAACATGGGTGAATCTCACCTCATAATTTTAAGTGAAAGAAACCAGACAGCAAAGAGTATATAATCTATAAATTCCACTTGTATAAAGTCTAGGAATAGAGAAAACCAACTTTTGCATAGAAATCAAAACAATAGTTACTTTTGGTGGAGCTGTATTGATCACTAAAAAACAAAAGAAAAATATTCTGCATTTATCTAAACATCAGAATAATTACAATCTTTATGATTGTCTAAAATTTTTATTTTTATAACAAGTATGCATCTTTTTAAATTTAAAAATGTCAGTTCAAAAAAACTGTACATTACAATTTAACTGTCATTTATTACAACTACCAAATAGTCAAAAGACTAGGAGGAAATACACTTAAATGTAACCCTCTGTCAGTAAACCCTTCCACAATTTCCTCAGAAACACTGGTAATTCTGGAAATGGATCTTAACTATGTTAAAAGTTTGGAGTTTGTTGTTAAATCTAACATATATGCAGAAAAGTGCACAAACCTTAAGTGCACAGATTAATATATTTTTATGTGAGAGTATATCAATTAGGCTCTACCTAGTTATTCCAGTGTTTATCCTATTTGTGGCTTTTTCAGTGAAGTGAAGTGAAGTGAAGTGAATTCGCTCAGTCGTGTCCGACTCTTTGCGAACCCATGGACACCAGGCTCCTCTGTTCATGGGATTTTCTAGGCAAATGTACTGGAGTGAGTTGCCATTTCCTTCTCCAGGGAATCTTCCCTACCCAGGGATCGAACTCAGGTGTCTCGCATTGTAGACAGACACTTTACCATCTGAGCCACCAGGGAAGTTCAGCACATTTTTGTATTCTTTGTATCCATTGGCATTTACATACGTATTTTTAAATTTCCCTTTTTAAAAAATCTGTGTCTTCAACAAAATGGCAATTTTATATAACGTTGTTGGTAACCAGATTGTTCTATCTTAATCTTTTCTAACCTTTATTTTTCAACTTTAATCTATCCCATTGCTCTTTTTCTATGAGCACTCATACATATCATTTGATAAGTATTGCATCAATTTCTGTTGGATATTTATCTGGGAGTGAAATTATTGCGTCTTAGCTAGACTATGTTTAGCTTAAGTAGATACTACCAAACAGTTTTCAAGTGGCTACAATAATTTACACTCCCACAGGCAGTGTATAGGTGTTCTAGCTGCATGTATTCTCTGAAAACTCCCCTGTTGTTGGATTGTGAGGTAGTGCTTGGAGAGTATGACATTAAAGATGATCCTTGACTTGGACCATAAAGAAAGCAAAAGATGAAGGGAAAGCTATATCCATCTGAATGCAGGGTTCCAAAGAATAGCAAGGAGAAATAAGAAAGCTTTCTTAAGTAAAGAATGCAAAGAAATAGAGGAAAACAATAGAATGGGAAAAACTAGACATCTCTTCAAGAAAATTAGATACCAAACAAATATTTCATGCAAAGATGGGCACAATAAAGGACAGAAAAGGTATGGACCTAACAGAAGCAAAAGAGATTGAGAAGAGGTGGCAAGAATACACAAAAGAACTATATCACAAAAAGGTCTTAATGACCCAAAAACCATGATGGTGTGATCACTCAACTAGAGCCAGACATCCTGCAGTGTGAAGGCAAATGGGCCTTAGGAAGCATCATTACAAACAAAACTTGCGGAGGTGATGGAATTCCAGCTGAACTATTTCAAATCCTAAAAGAGGATGCTAAAGTGCTGTACCAAATACGGTAGCAAATATGGAAAACTCAGCAGTGATCACAAGACTGGAAAAGGTCAATTTTCATTCCAGTCCCAGAGAAGGGCAATTCCAAAGAATGCTCAAGCATATGGAACAATTGCACTAACTTCATGTGCTAGCAGAGTAATGCTCAAAATCCTTCAAGCTAGGCTTCAACACTATGTGAACTGAGAACTTTCAGATGTACAAGCGGGATTTAGAAAAGGTGCAGAAACCAGAGATCAAATTGGCAACATCTTTTGGTTCATAGAAAAATCAAGAGAATTCCATGAATACCTCTATTTCTGCCTCACTGACTATGCTGAAGCCTTTAACTGTGGATCACAACAAGCTGTGGAAAATTCTCAAAGAGATGAGAACACCAGACCACCTTACCTGCCTCCTGAGAAACCTGTATGCAGGTCAAGAGGAACAGTTAGAACCAGACATGGAAAAGGACTGGTTCCAAATTGGGAAAGTAGTACATCAAGGCTGTATACTCTCACTCTGCTTATTTAAGTTCTGTGCAGTGTCTATCACGTGACATGCTGCACTGGATGAATCACAGCTATAATCAAGGTTGCCAGGAGAAATATCCACAAGTTCAGATATGCAGATAACACCACCTTAATGGCAGAAAGCAAAGAGGGACTAAAGAGCCTCTTGATGAAGGTGAAAGAGGAGAGTGAAAAAGCTGGTTTAAAACTCAACATTCAAAAAACTAAGATCATGGCATCTGGTCTCATCACTTCATGGCAAGTAGGTGGGGAAACAATGGAAACAGTGACAGACATTATTTTATTGGGCTTTGAAATCACTGCAGATGGTAACTGTAGTCCTAAAATTAAAAGACACTTTCTCCTTGGAATAAAAGCTATAACAAACTTAGACAGCATATTAAAAAGCAGAGACATCACTTTGCCGACAAAGGTCTCCATAGTCAAAGCTATGGTTTTTCCAGTAGCCATATGAATGTGAGAGCTGGACCATAAAGAAGGCTGAAAGCCATAGAATTGATGATTTTGAACTGTAGAGCTGGAGAAGACTCTTGAGAGTGTCTTGGGCAGCAAGGAGAACAAACTAGTCAACCCTAAAGGAAATCAACCCTTAATATTCATTGGAAGACCTGATGCTGAAGCTGAAGCTCTGATACTTTGGCCACCTGATGCAAAGAGCCAACTCACTGGAGAAGATCCTGATGCTGGGAAAGGTTGAAGGCAGGAGGAGAAGAGGGTGACAGGGTGAGATGGTTGGATGGCATCATAGACTCAATTGATGTGAGTTTGAGCAAACTCCAAGGATAGTGAAGGACAGAGAAGCTTGTCGTACTGTAGTCCATGGGGTCGCAAAGAGTCGGACACAGACTGAGCGACTGAACAACGACAAAAGCATCTCTGGGCTTCCCTAGTGGTTCAGATGATAAAGAATCTCCCTGCAGTGTAGGATACTCCGTTCAATCCTCTGTTGGGAAGATCCCCTGGAGGAGGGCATGGCAAGCCACTCTAGTATTCTTGCCTGGAGAATCCCATGGACCGAGGAGCCTGGTGTTCTACAGTTCATAGTGTCACAAAGAGTCATAAATGACTGAAGTGACTTGGCACACACGCACACATTTCAGCTAGTGTCTAAATGAAATTATTTGAATTAAATCTCATGAAAGGAAGGGAAATAAAATATTCAATTCCAGTGAAACAAGTTCTAAATTACAGGACAACAACCTGTATTAGACAAACATATTACATCCGCCACACTGAATATGACAGCATTTTGGAGGTATGTGATCACTAGCTTTAACTGGATTGGAAGAAAACATCTGCAGAGATTGCAACTCTAGGATGGACCATAAAAGTACCAATGGTTAAAATTGAATAACAACAGAATATGCCAAATATCCTTGAGAAGACAAAGAAATGAGACAAAAATAATAAAAAAATGTTCATACAATATCTTTGAAAACAATGGTAACTGAATATTAATGACAAAAATACAATATCAGATGGATCCATGACTAGGTACACAGGGAAATACATTAATAGGATTTGCCATTCCCCCCCCCCCACATTTATTCATAAAGTCAAAGGAACAAATGAGCAATTCACTCAAAATGAAGATAAAAAGTCAGGAAGGAAAGAGGACAAAATTTTCAACCTATTGTAGTTACCTGTGAGGTTCTCACAGACACACGCTCAGAAACACTGAAACCGTGAGATTCCAAGACATCTCATTAATCATAAAATAATGTTATGCTTCTATATTTGCCTAGGTACTAAAGAGAATATTATTGATAATGACACCAGGCAAAGAGGTAGTATAGCAGCCCTTCTTGGGTAAAAACCTATCAATCATGGTTCTTTCATTGGGCCTTCCACTTTTTCCAGAATACATGAAAATATATATAAACTCATATACCAGAAAGGTAGAGGAATCAAATTCAGAGATGGAGAATAGAATAGAAAAGAATGAAGGATAGAATAGAATGTGGAATGTTGAAAGATAGAATGTCGAAGAATAGAATGTGGAAAACACCATGTGGTGTTTGCCACATGGTAGGGAGAGAGGAAATGGAATGTTTGTTTAATGGGAACAGGGTATTAACTGGGGAAGATGAAAAAGTTGTAGAGATGGAGAGTGCTGATGGTTGGACAAAAATGAGAATGTACTTAGTGTTGCTGAATTGGACACTTGAAATGTAAATCTTATGCTATGTATTTTACCATGATAAAAAATAGTGGGAAAAAAAAAGAGAGACACGAGAAGGACAGAGGAAAGGCACCTGTCTGTCCACAATTCTAGCTGTAGCAGTGGTCAGATAGAACCTGATACATAAATAAATTTGATGTTTAACTGAATTGAATTACTTTTGAAATGAACATTATCATTAAAAATGTCTTTAAGAAATTTCAAAGTTTCAAGGATTATATCCTGTTGTAGGAAAAAAAAAAATTCTTTGGTAACTTCCTAGGACAATGTTTTCTTTGACTTTCACATCAAAAGTTAAGAACTGAGAGAGATATACACAACTGAAAATTTCCTGGAATATATATTTCATTATATATACTAACATTAAACAAAATTTGGGTTGCCAAGATGTTCTTTGTGACATTCAAAATGAAAAACAAAAAATCAAATAAAAAGGAAAAAATTACCATTGTTGGAAAAAAAAAAATTCCAAGAATAACTGGAGAGATTCTTATGCCTGGGAATGCTAGGGTAATGTATTTGGGTACCATAAAAGAATGTGTCAAGTTTATGGACCAAGAAAAGAAAGCAGAATTTACACAGGCTTTGAAAGAACAGTAAATAGATAAACTTCACTCAGGCTGTTAGGTGTCTTTTGTCACCTCTGCAGATTTGGGGAAGTCTCATTGACCTAAGTGTATGCCCTTTACAATAGAATATGACGAAGTTCCTGACTAGGGATGTACCCAAAAGATAAATAGGATGGAACCCTGTGCTTTAAATTTAATATCCTTTTTCTCATCAAGTTTTCAGTGGGCCTATAAGAAGCCTCTGGAAAACAGAAAAAGCTGATATGTGTAGGAAAGAAATGATGCGGAATGGGGAAAGTGGGAATTGAAATGGCTTTTAGGAGGAGAAACTAAATGAAAAGAACATTCTTTGAGTAAGTCTATAACAAATTTGGAGATATAAGACAGACATCCAGGGGAAGGGAAAGACAAGGAAACCTATGGATTAAGAGAGTGGGAATGGTTAGGTGTCAAGAAATTAGTCACGTAAAATTCATTTTTGAGTAATAAGTTTTACTTGCCAGTGCTTTCCTGAGGCTCTTTAGAAAAATAAAATGGAAAGTTTAAGGTCAATCATGTAAATGGAAGATCAAGAAACAAAATTTATGGAAAATATTGATACATATTTAAAATGATAACTATCAGAAGGCATACACACAAACACTTGAAAAACAAGTGATGCTGGGAAAACTGGTCAACCACCTGTGAAAGAATGATACTAGAACACCTTTTAATACCATACACAAAAATAAACTCAAAATGGATTAAAGATCTAAACGTAAGACCAGAAACTATAAAACTCCTAGAGGAAAACATAGGCAAAACACTCTCTGACATAAATCACAGCCAGATCCACCTCCCAGAGTAATGGAAATAAAAGTAAAAATAAACAAATGAGACCTAATTAAACTTAAAAGTTTTTGCACAATGAAGGAAATTATAAACAAGGTGAAAATACAACCTTCAGAATGGGAGAAAATAATGACAAATGGAGCAACTAACAAAGAATTAATGTCAAAAATATACAAGCAGTTCATGCAGCTCAAAATCAGAAAAATAAACAACCCAATCAAAAAATGGGCCAAAGAACTAAACAGACATTTCCCCAAGAAGACATACAGATGGCTAACAAACACATGAAAAGATGCTCAACATCACTCATTATCAGAGAAATGCAAATCAAAACCACAATGAGGTACCATCTCAAGTCGGTCAGAATGGCTGCTATCAAAAAGTCTACAAACAGTAAATGCTGGAGAGTGTGTGGAGAAAAGAGAACCCTCTTACACTGTTGGTGGGAATGCAAACTAGTATAGTCACTATGGGGAACAGTGTGGAGATTCCTTAAAAAACTGGAGATAGAACTGCCATATGACCCAGCAATCCCACTGCTGGGCATACATACTGAGGGAACCAGACCTGAAAGAGACACATGTACCCCAACATTCATTGCAGCACTGTTCACAACAGCTAGGACATGGAAGCAACCTAGATGTCCATTGGCAGATGAAGGGATAAGAAAGCTGTGGTACATATACACAATGGGATATTACTCAGCTATTAAAAAGAATGCATTGAATCAGTTTTAATGAGGTGGATGAAACTGGAGCCTATTATACAGAGTGAAGTAAGTCAGAAAGAAAAACACCAATATAGTATATTAACGCATTTATATACGGAATTTAGAAAGATGGTAATGATGACCCTATATGTGAGACAGCAAAAGAGACACACATGTAAAGAACAGACTTTTGAACTCTGTGGGAGAAGGCGAGGGTGGGATGATTTGAGAGAATAGCACTGAAGCATATTACCATGTGTGAAATAGATCACCAGTCCAACTTTGATGCATGAAACATTGTACTCAAAGCTGGTGCATTGGAACAACCCTGAGGGATGGGATGGGGAAGGAGGTGGGAGGGGGGTTCAGGATAGAGGACAAATGTACACCCATGGCTGGTTCATGTTGATGTATGGAAAAAACCACTACAATATTGTAAAGTAATCAGCCTCCAATTAAAATAAATAAATTATTTTTTTTAAAAAATAAAAGAAAACAGAATCTGTGGACTGTGGATGAGAGCTCATTTTTGAAATATAGTATTCTCCTGCAAGAGAATAGGGGTAAAAATAAAAGTCTTGTCTTAACGGGAAAAATATTAAAATGCCAGTTCCGAAGTTAACCTTTTCAAGGTGATCTTTACCTATGTTAATGGAAATAATGTATAATTATTCAGTTTATTAACTCTAAAAATCTATTTGTCTGTTACTTAATAGATGGAGTTAAATTGATCATTGTAATATCTAAAATGTTAAGAGCCATAAACATTGTGCAGCATCTTGAACCAGTGTTGTCAAAGAAATATAGGATTTGTAGACTGGATGATTCTAGTCACATGTTTGTCAACAAATGGATATAGAAACTAGTGTAATGCAGATTTCTATTTTAGCTAAAGTCTAAGTGGGGCTGGTCTTTCATGCATGAAAACACATGAAGAAAATGTATAATTATTAATCGATAGTGAAAGGGTTTGTACATCAAAAGACTGAGAGTATATTGGAGAAAACGCACACTTCAGAAGCTTGAAACCAGTAAATCTTTGAAATATATGAATACTAACATTTAGTTGACAAAAAATACATGTCTGCCTAGATTGTATCAAGAAGAGAAAATCACAGAAGCATTAATGGGGAAAATGGAATGCCAAATGCAGAAGGCAAACTAAATTTGGGAAGATTAAAGAAAAAGACAAAATCATGTAAACTATTTGTATGATGGTGATTGTTGAGAAAAAACATATAAAAGCACAGATGAAACCATGCTTATGTTCACAGTGAAATATATTATGAGTCATGTTTTCCTTCTTCACTCTGATTAACAAAAGGAAATAAATTCAATTCATTTGAGAGAACAATGTCAGGAAGGGACTAGGTCAAAAATTGGAAAAACTTCCTTAGTTTTCTTTTAGTTCAAATGGACCACCATTTATTAGAATTAAAACCAAAAGTATCAAAGTCCACCATACTAATGCTGCGGCGGCTGCTGCTGCTAAGTCACTTCAGTCGTGCCTGGCTCTTAATGACCCCATGGACCGCAGCCTACCAGGCTTCTCTGTCCATGGGATTGTTCAGGCCAGAGTACTGGAGTTGGTTGCCATTTCCTCCTCTGCCATACTAATGACAAGTAACCATTTTCATACCATATATTCCATTGTGCAAAATGACCCAAGTTTGGAAATAGTCCCATCAGAAGAGTTAAATTAGGAGTTCTGAATTCAACAGCATCAGATCCCTGGGTTTGTGTTGGCACTTCTACCTATCTCAGAATAGAAAATTAGTGTGAACTGATGTGTAAGCAACATATTTAAAAACTGATGAGGAAATATAAAGGGACCTTTAGTACACACGGATCAGTAACCACTTTTAGCCTCCTACTATACTGCTAAATTCTATTTCCTCTGAAACAAAAATATAAATGAAAAACATCAAGAGAATAAAGGAGATAAATATTTTAGTACTTGATTTAGTGTTTTCTGAATAAACCTTTTTTTAAAATTTTTATTAGTTGGAGGCTAATTTCTTTACAATATTGTAGTGGTTTTTGTCATACATTGACATGAATCAGCCATGGATTTGCATGTATTCCCCATCCCGATCCCCCCTCCCATAAATCTTTTAAATATGCATTTTGCACCAATAGAAATTTTGAATTCAAAGGCTGCACAATATTGTGGGGCTTTCTTATTAGATAAAATATTTGTGTACCTGGGAACAACTGGGAAATAAGATCAGGGGATTGGGAGAATAGGTTTAGAGGTCACATGTAATCAAGGAATGTCATCTGAATTAATAGTCTTCAAAAGAGCAGAAGGCAGAATAATTTACTCAACAAATTTGGAATCTTCTGTTCACTTAAGTTTTGGGTCAGTATTGATCACATGGTTATTGTCCCTTGAACTTGAAAGGTAACAATGATTCAATATCAGTAGTCATTTGCATGAAAAGATCTATTGCATGGGAGTGATGTGGTGATCAGCCCGATATCCCTCACCCCTACAAAAATTAGAATAAGATCAAGACAACTCTCAGGAGACATAAAAAGGAAGAAAGAAAATCAATAAATTTTATTGAAAAGACTAAGTATATAATGAAAAGCAAGGAATAGGAAGAGTTGGAACTAAGGAAAAACAGATAGAAGAAGTTGATATGAAAGTAGTGCATATACAGACAATTGGAGAGGGATGAGGGGAAAAATGAGTGGATGGATGCCAAAGAGATAGAAAGGGAGGGAATGATAGTAGTCATTTAAAAGGTTATGGGAAAAGTGTCCAAAATATTTATCATTTTTTTTCTCTAAAATATCCAAAAAATAAAATGAAGAGATCTATGTAAATATCAAAATATACAAACATATAATAACTCTATTCTATTGTAAAATTTGCACTTGCAGTTCTATTTATTAGTGTTCAGAAACACATACGTGCACAAAACACTCATATAGAACATGCATATACACAGAAGAGCTCAAATAGGAGTATCGGGACCCACAAACTCATACATCCATAGTGCGAAACCTTCCATTTGCTCACTGTATCTCCAGAAATTCAGAGGGGGCAAAAAATAAGTCAATTTACTATGTTGAGAAAGCATTTTAGGAATGCTAGTCCTAGAAGTAACCTTTTTAAAAGGTTTTTAATCACTTGTGACATTAATTAGGCATTCATTGTTTTAAGTTGAAGTATAAGTGATTTACAACGCTGTTAAAGTTTCAAGTGTACAGCACAATAATTCATATGTATATGCACACACATATTTTTTCAAATTCATTTCCATTATAGGTTATTATAATGTATTGAATATAGTTCTCTGTGCTACACAGTAGGTCCTTGTTTTTCATCTGTTTTATATGTAGTAGCTTGTATTTGTTCATTCCATACTTCTATTTAGACTCTCCTCTTCTCCTTTGATAACCAGAGGTTTCTTTTCAATGTCTGTGAGTCTGTTTCTGTTTGTAAACAGGATTTTTGTATTATTTTTAATATTTCGTATAAAAGTGAATATTATATTTGTCTTTCATTTTAATGCATGTTTGGGTTGCTTCCACATCTTGGCTATTGTAAATAGTGCTACCATGAATATTGGGGTACGTGTAACTTTTTAAATTAGAATTTTTATCTTTTCCAGATATCCCAGTTGTGGGATTGCTGGATCATTGGAAACTCTATATTTAGGTTTGTAAGGAAGCTCCATAGTGTTTTCCATAAACTGGTTGTGCCAGTTTACATTCTCACTAACAGTGCATGAGGTTTCCTTTTCTTCACACTCTCTCCAGCATTTATTACTTGTAGACTTTCTGATGATGGCCTTTTTGACCAGTGTGAGGCGATACCTCACTGTAGCTTTAAATTGTGTTTCTTTTAATAATCAGCAATTTTGAACATCTTTCCATGTGCCTGTTCACCATCTGTATATCTTCTTTGGAGAAATGTCTATTTAGGTCTTATGGCTACTTTTCTTCTTATGCTCATTTTTTGATTGCCATGACATTTTTCACAAAACTAGAAAAAATAATCCTAAAATGCATATAGATTCACAAAAGATCCAAAATTGCCAAAGCACTCTTGAGGCAAAAGAACAAAGCTGGAGACATATGCCTTCCAGATTAAAGACAATGCTACAAAGCTACAGTAATCAAAACAGTATGGTATTGGCACAAAAACAGACAAATGCATCAATGGAGCAGATTACAGAGCCCAGAAATAAACCCATATGCCTATAGTCAATTAACCTTTGATAAAAGAAGCAAGAATATACAATAGAGAAAAGATAGTCTTTTTGGAAAGTTGGACAGCCACACGTAAATCAATGATGTTAGAATACACCCTAACCCTGTACACAAAAATAAAATGCTTAAACATATAGTATGACAAAACCCATTGAAATGTTGTGAAGTAATTAGCCTCCAACTAATAAAAAAAAATAAGACATGATACCATAAAACTCCTAGAAAAGAACATAGGCAAGACATTCTCTGATGTAAGTGATAGCAATATTTTCTTAGACCAGTTTCCTAAGGTAAACAAATAAGGATTCTTATAGCAAGCCCATACCATCAAGAGCCTTGTTGTTGTTGTTTAGTCACTAAGTTATGTCCAACTCTTTGTGACCCTATGGACTGTAGCCTGCCAGTCTTATCTGCCCATGAGATTTTCCAGGCAAGAATACTAGAGTGGGTTGCCATTTCCTTCTCCAGGGGATCTTCCCAACCCAGGGACTGAACCCACATCTCCTACTTTGGCAGGTGGATTCTTTACCACTGAGCCACAAAAGAAGTCCCATAAAGAAATAAAAGTAAAAATGAACAAATGGATGCATGCATGCTCAGGTGCTCAGTCATGTCTGACTCTTTGTGACCTCATGGGCTATAGCCTGCCAGGCTCCTCTTTTCATAGAATTATCCTGGCAAGAATACTGGAGTGGGTTGCCATTTCCTTCTCTAAGGGATCCTCCTGAAAGAGGGATCCAAACTACATCTCCCTAATTAAAATTATAAGCTATTGCACAGCAAAGGAAACTGTGAACAAAATGAAAAGACAACTTACAGATTGGGAGAAAATATTTGCAAATGATGTGGCCTACAAGGGCTTAATTTTCCAAATATACAGTTCACACAGCTGAATATTTGAAAAAAAAAAGCAATGTAATAAAATTCTTAATTTACACCCTATTTCAAATGTGTATTTTTATTGTATATCTGTCAAGTATCACTGTTCATCTGGCAGTTGATCTAATTTATATACACATGAAATTCATTCTCTCACATTTTTATTTCCAATCGATGTGCTGAGCTACAACTGTTTAGAAAAATCATCTATAGTGCTAATAGATGTCAGAATAGTGGTTCTTTGTGGATAAGGGGGTTGTCATTGGGAGGGGCAAGAAGGAGGCTTTTCGTGTGTGTTGATATTGTATTTCCTGATCTCATTGTTGGCGACATAGGTATGCTCATTTTGTGGCAAACCAATAATGTGCACAATTATGATTGTTGGGATTTTGTTGGTAATGATTATTATAATCTGCACTGTGTCCCCCAGAAATTTGTATCTTGGTCTTAACTCAAGAGTACCTCAGGATGTGACCTGACTTGGAAATAACATCAATGCAGATGTAAGTTAAGATGAAGTCGTCAGGGTAGGCCCTAATGCAATATGACTGCTGTCCTGATGAAAAGGGAAAAGTTGAGTGCCGAGACAGACATGCTCAGAAAGACTGTGAAAAGGTACAGGAAGAATGACATGTGAAGATAAAGTCATAACTCTACAAGTCAAATATTGCAGGTGAATTCTTTACCAGCTAAGCCACAAGGGAAGCCCAGGAATACTGGAGTGGGTAGCCTATCCCTTCTCCAGTGGATCTTCCCATCCCAGGTATTGAACCGGCATCTCCTGCATTGCAGGTGGATTCTTTACCAAATGAGCTATAAGGGAAGCCTGACAGATTTCCAGCCAACCACAAGAAATGAGGGAATAGGTGTGGGACAGATCCACACTCAAAGGAACCGACACTAGTGTATCTTGATCTCAGATGCATATTTTCCAGAATTATGAAGCAATTAATTTCTGTTATTTAACCTATGCAGTTTGTTATGGAAGCTTTAGCAAACTAATAAACAAATCTTCACAAACAAGCTCTGGAAGGAGAAAGATGTGCTTAGTCGGGTCTGACTCTTTGTGACCCCAGGGACTGTAGGCCATCAGGCTCCTCTGTCCATTGAATTCTCCAGGCAACAATTCTGGAGTGGGTTGCCATTCCCTTCTCCAGGGAATCTTCCTGACCCTGGGATTGAACCCAGGTCTCCTGTGTCTACTACAGTGGCAGGCAGTTTCTTTACCACTAGTGCCAAGTCACAGTTTATAGCATTATCTTAATTTTATGCTTAAGTAATTTAATTATTTCCATTGTGGGGGATTAGTATTTCAATCTTACCTGAGTGTCTTTGTTGAAAACCTGAAAGGGAAAGGAATCTTTCATTAGGTATTTTAGGCTAATGGGGAATAGAGAGCAGAAGCATATTAAATTAATATTTTATATTATAAAAAAGGCAAAATGTTATAGCTTTCTTTTATATGATTATATAATTGTTTTTAATTTTCAGAAAAACTGTATTTCAGTCATTGTTATGTAGGTAAAGCTTTTAAATACTACTGTTTTCAATATCATAGTTATTCAAAAATATATTCATTAATAGCTATGTAAGTGATATTTTATGGGCCTTGGTCAAATTTACATGAAATTTAATTAGAAGATCCTATAAACCTGAGAAAAGAATAATTATGGAACAACCCCACTCAAATCTTGAAGAAGTGAGGCTTGATAAGGAATAAAGAATAAATGAGATTTACAAATATGATGCAAAGTTATGAAAAATTTAGTTACCCTCTTGTGACAGTATATGAAGAGATTATACATCTTGAACAAATAAGTTTTGATCAGAATTATAAGAATAATTTAAAAATTAGAAAATATGATAACATGTGTTTCCAAAATAATTTCTTCATTAATTAGTGACATGGCCTAAGTTTCTTTGCTGTGTCACTTCTTCACAAATTTATTGTTTCTTTGTTTAAAAAGTATATAAACATCCTACTTTGATTACTTCTTAGTTTTCACATCTATGAGACCTCTGTATGGACAAAATCAATTTTTTTCTCCTGTTAATCTACCTGTGTCAATTTAATTATTAGACCAGAAAAAGAACTAAGAGAGATGGGAGAATTTTTTTTCCTTCCCTGATATCTTGCTTTTTCCTAAATGGTGCAGGACAAAATTAATATTACTCTTTCCATGTTTTCATTTTCCCGCTCATTTTATTGGCTTTTTCATAACTTACTGTACTACATTTTTATATCTTACCCTGTATTTTGTATCTTACCCTGTTTTTTGTATTTTTTTATCCAGCAATAGAAAAGTACAATTATGAATAATCCAACTCCAAGCACTATTAAAAGTATATCTTTCCATGAAAATTTTTCTGAAAAACAAAACAAAATACAGACATGTACAGTTAGATTCAGTATTCATTCTTACTCCCCTTTCACCCCAAAATAATCCACTTTCATTTTTGTTCTCCCATCTGGAGGAATTTAAGGGTTGTCTTTTTGTTAAAAAAAAAAAAACCCAAAAGCATGTTTCTTAGCATCAGCTAAAAGCCTCTTGATGAAAGTGAAAGAGGAGAGTGATAAAGTTGGCTTAAAGCTCAACATTCAGAAAACTAAGATCATGGCATCTGGTCCCCTCACTTCATGGGAAATAGATGGGGAAACAGTGGAAACAGTGTTAGACTTTATTTTTGGGGCTCCAAAATCATTGCAGATGGTGATTGCAGCCATGAAATTAAAAGACGCTTGCTCCTTGGAAGGAAAGTTATGACCAACCTAGATAGCATATTCAAAAGCAGAGACATTACTTTGCCAACAAAGGTCCATCTAGTCAGGGCTATGGTTTTTCCAGTGGTCATGTATGGATGTAAGAGTTGAACTGTGAAGAAAGCTAGGCACCGAAAAATTGATGCTTTTGAACTGTGGGGTTGGAGAAGATTCTTGAGAACCCCTTGGACTGCAAGAAGATCCAACTAGTCCATCTTAAAGGAGATTAGTCCTGGGTGTTCATTGGAAGGATTGATGTTGAAGCTGAATCTCCAATACTTTGGCCACCTCATGAGAAGAGTTTACTCATTTGAAAAGACCCTGATGCCGAGAGGGATTGGGGGCAGGAGGAGAAGGGGACGACAGAGGATGAGATGGCTGGATGGCGTCACTAACTCGATGGACGTGAGTTTGAGTAAACTCCGGGAGTTGGTAATGGACAGGGAGGCCTGGCGTGCTGCAATTCATGGGGTTGCAAAGAGTTGGACACCACTGAGCAACGGAACTGAACTGATGTTTGTGATATTACACTAGTTGTGATGGAGAACACATCAAAACAGAATTTACACTTTTTTGCTCAGCACGTTTCACTCCAGTTATATGATATAGTTGGATCTCCAGGAGTTCTTGTTCTTAAAAGGTTAGGTACACCTTAGAAAAATGGCCAATGAATGGTTGGCTAATTTAATTTAGCCATAGAGGACTAAACTAGGAAAGAATATTTGTGGAGACCTTTTATGGATCCCAATCAAACAGCAAAAGGAAATAGAATTTAAAATTTGCAGAGAGTTTAAGGGGACTCTGCAACCATATCAAACATATTAGCTTTCACATTATAGAGGTCCCAGGAGGAGAAGAAAGAAAGGAACAGAAAACACATTTGAAGACATAATGGATGAAAACTTCTCTAACCTGGGGAAGGAAATATATATCTAGGTCCAGGAAGCACAGAGTCATAAGTAAGGTGATTTTAAAGAGATTTACACCAACTCATTTAAGAATTAAAATGACAAATGTTAAAGATGAAGAATATTAAAGGAAAGGAGAGAAATCTTTGCCATAAAAAATTCTTTCCATTTAGTTTCCCTATTTGCTAAATATCAGGTCTTCCTTGGGGGATCAGATGGTAAAGAATCTGCCTGCAATTTGGGAGACCCGGGTTCATTCCCTGGGTTGGGAAGATCCCTTGGAGAAGGGATGGCAACCCACTCCAGTATTCCTGTCTGGAGAATTCCATGGACAGAGGAGCCTGGTGGGTTATAGTCCATGGGGTTGCAAAAAGTCGGGAATGAGTTTGCTGTATAAGTCAAACAGAGAAAGACAGATATTGTATAATTTCATTTATACGTGGAATCTAAATAATACGGCAAACTACTGGATGTAACAAAAAAGAAGCAGACAGACAGATACACAAAACAAACTAGTGGTTTCCAGTGGGGAGGGGAGAAGGGCAATATAGGGATTAGGGACTGGGAGATAAAATCTATTGGGTGTAAGGTAGGCTAAAGGATGTATTGTTTAACACTGAGAATATATCCAATATTTTGTTAATAACTGTAAGTAGAGAGTAAACTTTAAAAATTGTACACATTTTTAAAAAGAATCTAAACTTCAACTTAATATCTGATGAAAATAGCAGTAAATTAAATCCATGTAAAGTAGAAGGAATAAAATAATAGAGATTAGAGTAGAAATAAATTAACTAGAAAATATATGATATAGCTATTCTACTTTTAAGATAAATGAAATTGTATGTCTATACAAATACTTTTCCAGAAAGGGCAGAGTAGTTTTATTTACTATCTAAAAAGATGGAAACAAACTAAATGCTTGTAAACAGGTTAATAGATGAATCAATATAATAGGACACTACTCAGTAATAAATAAGAGTAAACAATTTTCTCATGCTTGAACATGGATGAATCTCAAAATAATTAGAGTGGAAGAAGCCAGAATATAAAATAAGGACATAGTGTGTTATTCCATATTCATAAAAATCTGTATAAGAGAAGGTATGCTGTGTGCTTAGCCACACAGTCATGTCCAACTCTTTTCCATCCCATGGACTATAGTCCACCAGGCACCTCTGTCCATGGGGATTCTCCAGGCAAGAATACTGGAGTGGGTTGCCATATCCTCCTGTAATATAAAAGAATATTTTTTATATAAAACTTATAAGAAGAGACTAAAATGGTCTGGTTTACTCAAATTTGTATAAAAAAATCCATGGTGATATATAGAGGATTTCTTTTTCAAAACAGGTCTTGTGGCACTGTATGCATACACAATATTTTACAAATAAATCTCTAAAACACAAAAACTATAAAACATCTCCATATACAGTAGAGAATGATGCAGAAGCACATTTTGTGATAGAAAGAATAATGGTCTTTTAAAAATGCCTACATACTAATCCTTGGATTTTATAAGTATCTTATCTTATATAGCAAAAGGGACTCTGCAAATGTGATTAAGCTGACCTCCAGATGTAGAGGTTATCTTTGATTTTCTGTGTGGGTCAAATTCAATACAGGGATCAAGTGAAAGAGGGAGGTGAAATGTCAGAATCAGGAGGTGTAAAGAGAAAAGAAGGCAATGTGTGGAAGAAAGGGTACATTTAAAAATCATGTAAGCTTCAAACTGAGGGATGAATTTAAATATAGTTCTATGCCTTCTCAGGTGATGCAGTAGTAAACAATCCACCTGTCAATGCAGGAGATATGAGTTCGATCCTTGGGTTAGGAAGATTCCCTGGAGTAGGAAATGGCCACCCACTCCAGTATTCTTGCCTAGAAAATTCCAGGGACAGAGGAGCCTGGAGGGCTACATTCCAGGGGATCGCAGAGAGTTGGATGTGACTGAGCATACAGCAAGCTTCAATCTGAGAGATACATTTTTTCCGGGTGGCGCTAGTGGTATAAAGAAACCACCTCTCAAAGAAGGAGATATAAAAGACATGGCTTTGATCCGTGGGTCAGGAAGATCCCCTGAAGGAGGAGATGGCAACCTACTCTAGTATTCTTGCCTGGAGAATCCCATAAGGATTCTCAGAGGAATCCTGAGAGAATCCCAGAGGAGCCTGGTGGGCTGTAGTCCATGGTGTCTCAAAGAGTCAGACACGACTGAAGGGGCTTAGCAATATGCCTAGGAATATAAAGAAATACAATGGAAGGTGAAAGCCCAAGGGGAAACCTGAAAAGCTAAAACAATAGCAGTAGTGAATAAGTAGTTGTAAATAGGGTAATGAAACTCACCTTCTTTTGCATCTAAGCAGTTTCTTGACAAAGCTGTGCAAAAAAGATTGAATTCAATCAATAAAATTAGGAAGCAGATAAATCACTGTTTCGTGATACAGGTTCCCAAAGCAGCATCATATGACAAATTATAAGTGGGAGCATTCAACAATGACAGAATGACAAAGGAGAAATCATGACTTTGATCTTTACAGACGTTACTAAAGATTTCTTGAGACTATCAGTTAAAAAGGATTTCTCTAAAGTAATAGCCTCCAAAAAGAAATGTATTAGCCTTTTTGGATACAGTTAGGCTCCTTTAAGATTTGGAAAAATTAAAATGAGTGCTTCAAGGAAACGCTATATCAGAAATTGCAATAAGTAATCAAAATTTAAAATTAAAATGTAGAAGCTTGGAAAAGCTTCTACAAATAGTGATTTCGGGCTCTATACATCAGTACTTCTCATCTCAACACCTTTATACCTCAATAACTCTCATCTCAACCTTTCAAAGAATATGGTAATCATTGGGGCTCACAAACAAAAATATTACTCACCTTCTTTCTCTGTGTTGGTCACTAAAAACCAAAAGAAAAATTGTGGCTAGTGAGCAAAGTAAAAGTGAAAGAAAAAGAGCAATGGGATAGGTTAAAGTTGAAGGATAAAGACTACAAAAGATTAAGATAGAACAATCTGGTTACCAACAAAGCTATATAAAATTGCCATTTTCTTGAAGGCACAAATAGAAAGGAGGAAATTTAAAAATATGTATGTAAATGCCAATGGAGACAAAGAATACAAAAATGTACTACAAAACTGACAAATAGGATAAGCACTAGAATAACACTAAAGAAAAATATTACTCACCTTCTCTCTCTGTATTGATCACTAAAAAACAAAAGAAAATATTTTGCACTTATGTAAACATCAGAATAATTAAGAAAATTTATGTTCATATTCTAGAGAGGTGAGTAGGCTAATTTTCAATTTGTTTCTCATAGACTATTTCACAGCTTTTATTTCTGCCTCTTATCTCTAGTGTATATACTGTTGTCATCCTGAATGACTACATGATTTATATGGGCAAACATCTATCACACTTTTGCCATTGCCATTTACATATAGATGGCATTATTTTTAACTTGGAGAAGGCAATGACAACCCACTCTACTACCCTTGCCTGGAAAATCCCATGGACGGAGGAGCCTGGTAGGCTGAAGTCCATGGGTTCGCTAGGAGTCAGACACGACTGAGCAACTTCACTTTCACTTTTCAGTTTCATGCTTTAGAGAAGGAAATGGCAACCCACTCCAGTATTTTTGCCTGGAGAATCCCAGGGATGGGGTACCCTGATGGGCTGCTGTCTATGGGGTCGCAGAGAGTCGGACACGACTGAAGCGACTTAGCAGGAGCAGCAGCAGCATTTTCAACTTAGTGTAAATGTATAGCTTTCCAAACACTTTTGAAAAGACTATCCTTTCCCCATTGCTGAAAAATTAGTGGACCTCATATGCATGTGCTTATTTCTGGGCTCTATTCTGTTTCATTGGTCTATATGTTTGTTTGCATGACAGTTTCAAAGTTCCATATCATTTGGATTAGTGTAATTTGAAATCAAGGAAGTGTAATACCACCATTTTATTCTTGTTCAAGATTGCTTTGGCTCTTTTGTGTCTTTTGTGGTTTCACACAAATTTTAGCATTGATTCCTCTATTTCTATGTAAAATGCCATTAATATTTTAATAGGAATTTCATTGAATCTGTGGATTACTCTGGGTAGTATGGCGGTGTTAACACTATTAATTCTTCCAATCCATGAACATATGATATTGTTCCATTTATTTGTGTCTCCTTAAATTTCTTTTATCAATATTTTGTAGTTTTCAGTTGTCAGGGAATGTTTGATGGGAGGATTCCTACATACTGTTTCTCATAAGTCCTCTGTTCCTTATCAGCTTCTGCCAGAAGTGAGTAGAACTGCATGCAGTTCTTAGGACTGTCATTGTGTGAGACAGGTTTGGGTCTCCTTTAGTAAAACATTCTCTTTATGACAAAACTGCTTTGTCTCGCCCCCTTTCTTGAGATGTGAATTGTCTCCTGATCTTGTGACCATTATTATCCTTTGTTCCCTTGGTAACGGTTACTGTATGTATGGTTTTCTGATCTTTATCATTATCGAAAGAAATTTCTTGTCCTACAGACTATATATACTCACAGAAAAATCGTTAAAGCACCTTTGCTCCATCAGAGCTTGGGTCCCCGTGTCTTTTCCTTCCTTCCTTCCTTCCTTCCTTCCTCCCTCCCTCCCTCCCTCCTTCTGGCTCTCTCTTACTTTCTTATCGTCAACTCTGGACTACCAGGTCCCAGTCCATTAAAGGACCCAACAAGTGGCGCCCAGAACACAGACACTGGTATGCATGGCATTTCAGACAGAGTGACTCCAGAGGCCTATTGAGGTCTGGGCCTATTGAGGTCGGTAAGTACTAAGACATGGGTCAAATGGTTGGAAAGCCCCATCATTTCTCTATTTTACTTCACCATTTGTTTAAAGCTCAGGGACTTGTGGTTTTGCGCCAATGAATAGAGGCTTACTTTCAAACAGTGGTTAAATGTAATCCTTGGTTCCCTGATAAATGCAGTTTTGATTTAGAAATTTGGCACCAGGTCAAAGAAAATGATGAATGAGCCTCCAAACAAGGAAAAAAATATTCCAATTGATTTCTAGCCCCTATGGGCTCTCATTAAAGCTGCAATTCTGCCATTTCAAGGTAAATTCTAGCCCTTCCAATATTCGACAACAGACAGAACACTTATTACATGAATAGAAATTAAATGATAAAACTTTACCAAAGGTCCAATTAAAGCAACACAAAATATTTCAGAATTTTCTTACTAGCCCTGCCCCAGATGCTTCAAATGCTCCTTTGCCAACAGGCACAACTCCAAAAGTCTCTCCTTTGTTGGAACCTAATGAAAGTTATGCTAATTGTTTAGTTATATTAGAAACTGCTATTTCCCGTACTGTAATTGGAGAAGAATCCAAGAAACAGCTAGAGAAATTACTTGCTTATGAGAATGCAAATCAGGAATGTCAAAGAGCTATCGCTGCAATTTGTGAGACTGGTATAATTATTGATTATTTGAAGGTTTGTCACAATCTAGGATCAAAAACTCAAAATATGCAAATGCTAGCTGAAACAATGGTTACTACCTTTAAAAAGGTAAATGAAGGATGTGGAGATAAAAACCATTTAAAAAGGGACTGCCCTAAGAAGGCTAATAAAAAACCTCTGAGAATTCACCCTCGCTGCCGTAGAGGAATGCATTGGGCTAAAGATTGTAAATCTAAATTTGATATTGAAGGAAAATCTGTTCCAGGAAAATCTATTCCAGGAAACTCCAAACAGGGGACTCCCCCAGGTCCCCTACAAAAACCAGGAACAAATTCTATCTTTTCCCTCAAACCCTCAACATCCGGCAGTGCTACCATCAATATACCAGCCCTAAATGATTTTTTCCTTTACCCTTAAGCAGTCCCTTCTAGAGCCTACCAGACTTCTTGGAACCCTGCCCCCACAAACCTTCAGTCTTTTATTTGGCCAATCTAATTTGGTTTCTAAAGGAATTACTGTTCACCCTGGAATAATTGATTCAAATTATAAAAGAGAGATTCAAATTATGATGTCATCTCAGATTCTATGGCAATTCAAAAAGGGGGACAAAATTGCTCAATTACTTCTTTTGCCTTACATTTCTATTAACTCCTCTAATAATGTATGGGCAGGCAGATTTGGCAGTACAGATCAAAAACAATCCTTATGGACATCATTGGTATCTGAACATGCCCAACCAAATATACATATCAAAATTAATGGTAAAAGATTTTCTGGTCTCCTCGGCACTGGATCTAATATTACTATTATTTCCAAGCACTTATGACCCAAATCCTGGCCTATACAAAAGGTCTCTTGCCAAATTGCAGGAATTTCTCAAACAAAAGTACAAGAAATTTATCAAAATGTTCAAATCTACCCATATGATATACCAAAAGACCAACCTACAACATTAAGGCCTGATGTGATAGGTGCACCCCTTAATCTAATAGGAAGGGACTTACTTACGCAATGGCAAACTCAGATATACATTCCACATTTTTCCTAGGGGCCACTGCTCATTTAACAAATAAAACAATTATTAAAATAACTGAGAAAAATGACGAGCCTATTTGGACAGAGCAATGGCCCCTTAGGAAAGAAAAATTACCAGCTACTAAAGAACTTATAGACACAATTAGAATCGAGACATATTGAGGAAATTTGCTTTTCTTGGGACTCTTATTTTTGTTATAAAAAAGAAATCTAAGGTCTCTTAACAGACCTTAGAAAAGTTAATGCATCTGTGAAACCTATGAGTGCATTACAACCAGAGATCCCATCACCCATTACTATTCCTCAAAATTGGCACATTATTATTATTGATTTACAAGATTGCTTTTTTAATATACCATTACACCCTTTAGACTAGGAGAGGTTCACTTTCTCACTCCCTTATCCTAATCATATCGGGCCTCATAAAAGATTTCAATAGACTATGTTACCTCAAGGTGTGTTTAACCATCCTGCTACTGCTGCTGCTGTCACTTCAGTCGTGTCCAACTCTGTGTGACCCCATAGATGTCAGCCCACCAGGCTACCCCATCCCTGGGATTCTCCAGGCAAAAATACTGGAGTGGGTTGCCATTCCTTCTTCAATGCATGAAAGTGACAAGTGAAAGTGAAGTCGCTCAGTCGTGTCTGACTCTTAGCGACCCCATGGACCACAGCCTACTAGGCTCCTCCATCCATGGGACTTTCCAGGCAAGAGTACTGGAATGGGGTGCCATTGCCTTCTCTGTAACAGTCCTAGTATTTGTCAAAATTCTGTAGCCAAGACTTTACTTCCTATGTGACAGCAATTCCCTCATGCATAGATCATTAATAATATACTACAACTACAAAAAGGAGAAATGATATTTTTGACACTAAATGGCCATGATATTCTGTAGACTCCAGAGAAAATTGATTAAAATAAAATCTTTTTTGAAATTGCAAAACCGGTTCTTCTTACACGTACAGTTAGGAAAAGGTTAACTTGTTAAAATACTTTTTTGGAGCTCCAGTTCTGCCTGGGAAACAAAAACAGGCCTAAGAAAAAAACCTAAAGTTAGCTCTTATTACGTCCTTGGGAAACACAGCCCACTCTATCTAGGACTCCAGCCATAAACAAATTGGTGGAACTCAAAATAAATAAAACAAAAATATATTTTAAATTTCAAATGGAAAACTATGACTATCTATCTAAAATTATCCATATCTTAATATATGTCTGTTTTTGGATAATATGAAGTTAATAAGCTCTATTTAAATTCAACTTCACATGAACTGAGAAATATTCAATATTAAATATAATGTTTATTTAAATATAAATATAATTTAAACATAAAATTTAAATATAATTATTTGTTAATCTAATTAAGATCTATCTTAAGTCATCAACATTATATAATATTTTTATTACACCTAGGTTTAAGGTAAACTAAATTTGTCAACGAAAACGTAACTCTTTATATATATATACATATATATATATATATAAACGAGATGAAAACTTTTAGATAAACTCTATTAAAAGTTATTATATTTTTGATAGGATAATCTATTATTATAATCTAAAACAATATCATTGGATTCGGGTAACCTAAATTTCTGGAGTTATACTAAACTAAATAATAAAAGTTTATTAAATAACTAGGTCATTTCCAAATGAAGTAAGATTTTAAAACATTAATTACTGAACATTAACTTCCTCTTATAAAAAGTTTTTCTTATAGAAAAACTAAAGAGATTTTAAGCTATTAATAAATATATATAAATATAAATATATATATAAATATATATTTATATAAAAATAAATATATATTATAATATAAGTATATAATAATATATAATAAATATATTCACCAATCTATAAAATACTAACATACAAGACACTTCATAGTTGTTAAAGAAAAATAAGATAAATGCTTTTAATAAAAAGATATAAGAAATGACAAATAAAATTATGAATACAAAAATTTAAAAAAAAAGGTTTATGACAAATGAAAGAGAATTTTATGGCAAATAGATGGAACTCATTGCTCTGAACTTTCTTCCTCTTCCTTCTTACATGTCTCGATCAATACAAATTCTTCTTTTCTAAGGGCAACACCTCTCCAAGGTAAAACTACACAACATGTTATAACCCACCTATCAACTTACTTTGCGATAATGAGAACACCTAATTCTATAAAAACAGACAATGGCCCTGCCTATATTTATAGGCAGTTCAAACAATTTTTACATTCATTCTCTATTAAACAGATTACAGACATTTCTTATCATCCACAAACACGAGACATAATTAAACAAACACATTACACCCTGTAACTGCAAATAAAAAATTAAATAAGAGGAAATACACAGGAACACTTTTATCTTCCTTATCCAGAACAGACTTTACTAGATTCTAATGCAATATATTCTTTAAGCCTATAACTATTATTAATACAGTTTTATTTCTGTTTCCAGTCTGTAAGATTCTTAAGAGAAAACAACATCAACTTCAATGCCTGTTTCACAATACAAAACAAAGACAACATAAAAAAGACACCATTTCCTGAATAAGTTATTTGTTCCTAAGAGTATCAAAAGTGTAAAATATTCATCTTCTTTATAGGTCTGTCTTCAAAGTATAATCATCTTCCTTGATACACTAAACAGAGAGATTCAACAGCTGCCAGGCTGCATTTCTTTTCCAAGGACAAGGTCAAATATATTTGGATGTGAGCAACATTTCATTTGTCAAGTTGTTCTGCATCAGCTTTTTAATAATTTCACTTAGGAAAAAAATGTTTGAATGTTTACTCCTAATCCTTTGCCCCAAATAACACAAACCACTTAAAACACAGTCAGGTCCCATTTCTCTCTATATCAGGAAAAATACATTCTATATGTAGTGAATGAAGAAAAAATCAACCCATTAATTCAAAAGCACAGCCAAATACCAGTACCAAACAGATTTCTGGATGATTTTTTTTCTTTTGGACTGAAATATTTCCTAGGAATGTTTTCATCATTATTGCTTTCCTTTCTTTCTATGACTATTGTTAATATAGTCTTATTCGTTTTAAATTTTTTAACTTACCACAAGGAGATATTTTGACAAAAGCAGAAAAATATTGTGAAACATTAAAGGACACCTCCCTTCCTTTGCCCATTTGATATCAAGACGGGTTAACTCATCAATGGAAGTCTAATAAACTAATCTTACAGGGAAAGGGGTATGCTTCTATTTCTCCAGATGGATCCAACGAGCTCACATGACTTCCTCTTCAGAAGATTCAACCTAAGGGGGGCCCCAGCATTCAGACTAGAGATGAAACAACAAAAACCCCAGGAGGAAAGAATTCCAATACAAGCCATGGCGACTTTAAAAATTTCCAAAAAATGCTGCACTCGACATCATCGACCTTATGATCTCACTACTTGGGGACAGAAAAAAACCCTTACTAATCAGGCTGAAAATCTGATTTCTCAACAGGGAATACCTCGGAATCCTGAAAATATTTTTCTTCGCTATGCTTACTTTGCTTGCTTTTGCTTCCCCTGCTCAGGCTGACTTAATTGATCACACTTATTGGGCTTATATACCTAACCCACCTTTTTTATTGTAGGTTATAAAATGGACAGATATAAGACCAATCATACCCACTAAAGACTCAACACATAGGCCCCCTCCTTGGAACTTGGAGGGGCCCTCTCTTCCTGAAGAAGAAGAAAAACTAATTAATACCTCTCTAGGTTATGAAGTCCTTCCTTTGTGTATGGGCTCAACAGAATTATGCATAAATATTAGCCGACAAACTTGGGCTTTCGCCCTGCCTCCAAAAAAGAACTTTCAGATGCTGCTTGGATTATTTACTGCCCTTTCTTTGTCCACAAATCATGTTTATACTACTGAAACTTTAGGGACAGAATTAAAGAAAGAACAAAGAACACTATGCAAAGGGTTTACTAATAAGAACTTTAAATATATTCCTGTTCATTGGGACAAATGTCAGGCCAAATCAGGAAAATTAATGTTCATGGCTAATCATACAATGGTCGATTGGGGACCCCATGGTATGTGGTTATCTAACTGTTCAGATGATATTAACAGCACTATGTGTGATTATGTTACTCAAGTAGCATGGAAGGTTACTAATATTACAGTGGAGCATTACTATGACAGAGGACTTCATGGATGGCTTGACGATGGAATGACCACCCCTCGTCCTCCAATCATCCTTGATAAGGAGATTGGGCCTGAACAAAGGGACATCTGGAAACTTGCTGCAAACACTGAAGAACTTGGGACTTGGATCAGACATTTCACAGGGACCAATCGTAGCTATAGTGATTATTTGTTTCACTATAATCAATCGTATTTTATACAAGCCTATATTCCACCTCCTTTTGTTGTAGCTACAGGAAATTTACAATTCAATAAGACTTTACATTTTGTAACTTACATAAATTGTAAATTATATGCTTGTCTTAACTTCTCTATTTCCTTGAGAAATGACTCCCTTTTTATTCTTTGTTCTTGACATAATCTTTGGTTACCAATAAATCTCCAACGGCCCTGGGAAGAAGGTCTTTTGGCTGGACTTGCTTCCTGGTTACTTACTAAATTGCTCCAGCGATCTAAACGATTCATTGGATGGCTGATTTTTGACATTTTGGGATTAATATCTATTTGCACCACTGCTGCTGTCACTGGTGTTGCTTTACAAACCTCAATTCAAACATGTAATTTTTTCCAAAACTGGACTAAAGATGCTCATACGGTGTGGGCCACTCAGGCTCAAATGGATGAAGATATTCAAGATGAAATACAAGAACTAAAAATAGCCATCGAATGGGTTGGAGATCAATTAGTAGGTGTACAAAAACAGGTGATACTAAAATGTGATTGGAATTCTACTCAATTTTGTGTTACTCCTGTTCAATTCAAAATAGCGCCTACAACTGGGAACAAATAAAATTTCATTTACAAAACATACATGATAATGCCTCTCTGAATGTACAATTATTACAAAAAGAAACATTTGAAACCTTTTCTAATAATCTGCCCTCTTCCACTAATTTGGAAACTTTAGCTGAACAACTAACTGATCAATAATCTGGGCTTAGACCCACGCGGATGGTTTCAAAGCATTACTCACAGCATCGGGTCTGGAACTGTAATTTTAATGATTGTCTTGACAATTATATTTGCCATCTACCATTACCTTCATGCAAAGATTGTTAAAATTAAACAAGCTCTTATGGTCAGAACTCTTTTTACAAATATTATAAATAAATAAGGGGGAATTGTCAGGGAATGTTTGACAGGAGGTTGCCTACGTGCTGTTTCTCATAAATCCTCTGTTCCTTATCAGCTTCACCAGAAGTGAGTAGAACTGCATGCAGTTCTCAGGACTGAGGTCATTGTGTGAGACAGGCTTGGGTCTTCTTTAGTAAAACATTCTCTTAACGGCACAATTGCTTAGTCTCACCCCCTTTCTTGAGATGCGGATTGTCTCCTGACCATGTGACCATTATTATCTTTTGTTCCCTTGGTAGCAGTTACTGTACATTGGTTTTCTCATCTTTATCATTATCAAAAGAAATTTCTTCTACTACAGCCTGTATATACTCACAGAAAAATCATTAAAGCACCTCTGCTCCATCAGAGCTTAGGTCTGTGTCTTTCTCTTTCTCTCTCCCTCCCTCTGGCTCTCTCTCTTTCACTTTCTTATTTTCGACTCCAGACCACCAGGTCCTGGTCCATTAAAGGACCCCAACATCAGTATATAGATCTTTCTCTTCCCTTTGTATTTGTATTTGGTTTGTATTTGCATTTTGTATTTGGTTAAATAATACATTTATTTACAAAATACTTGTTCTTTTTGATGATTCTGTAAATGGGATTGTTTTCTGTAAATGGGACTGTTTCCTTGATTCCTTTTTTGGTTATTTTGTTGTTAGTATAAATATAAGGTATTGATTTCTGTGTTTCTTTATCTTGAAAATTTATACAATTTGTTTATGATTTCTAGAAGGTTTTCTGGTGATACTTTTATGGTTTTCTACATGTAGAAGCATGCAATCTGGGAATAGAGACAATTTTACTTTTTCTTTGTGATTTGGATAGATTTAACTTTTTCATGTGTAATTGCTCTTGCTAGTACTTCCATTACTAGGTTGAATAAAACGGAGAGAGTGGGCATGTTTGCCTTGTACAGGATTTTAAAGAAAAAGCTTTTTCCTATTAATTACAATGCTAGCTGTGGGTTGTTCACATATGACCTTTATTTTGTTAAGTTCCTTTTATATATGTTTTGTTTGGAATTTTTCTTTTTTTAAAGCATGAATGGATGTTGAATTTTGTCAAATTTTTTTTCTGCATCTATTGAGGTGATCGTGTTGTTTTAAACATTATGGCCTGTTATGTTGTACCTCACCGATTGATCTGGGTATGTGGAAGCAATCTTATATCCAAGGGGTAAAATTCCATTTGGTCACAGTGTATAGTTTTTTGATGTGCTGTTGAATTCAGTTTGCTAGCTTTTGACAAAGATTATTGCATCTGTGTCTAAGCAGTACTAAAAGGGCAGTTTATAGTTATTAAAGACTGTACTAAAAATATCTCCAAAGTTTAAAGAGAAAGATTTCAAATAAATAATGTTATATTGCAAAGAACTATAAAAAGAATAAACTAAACTCACAGCAAAAGGATGTAATAAAGTTCAGTACAGAAAACAGAAACAATGAAAAAAATAAACAAAACAATAAGTGACGGCTTTAAAAAAAGATAAATAAAATTTGCAAGCACTTAGCTAGACATGATTAATTAAGAAAAAAAGAAGACTCCAATAAGTAAAATAAAAACTGAGTGAAACATTAAAAAATATCTCTGAGAAATTTTTTTAAAAAGGATCCTAAGGCCTGTTTCTCATGTGTATATTTTCTTTGGAGAAACATCTATTCAGTTTTTCTGCCCTTTTATAAATCAGTGTTTGTTTTTTTTTAATATTAGGTTGTATGAATTGTTTATATATTTTGTATATTAACCCATTTGGTCATATCATTTGCAAATATTTTCTTCCATTCAGTAGGTTGTCTTTTCTTTTGTACAAAAACTTTTAAGCTTAATTAGGTTCCATTTGTTTATTTTTGCTTTTGTTTCCCTTGCTTGAAGAGAAAGTTCTAAAAAATATTGCTAAGATATGTCAAAGAGTGTACTGCCTATGTATTCTTCTGGAGTTTTATGGTTTCCAGTCTTACATTTAGGTCTTTAATCCATTTTGAATTTATTTTTTTATATAGTGTGAGAAAGTGTTCTAATTTCATTCTTTTATAGGGAGCTGTCCAGTTTTCTCAGCACCAAACTTTCAGCTATAAGATGAATAACTACTAATTATATAATTTACAACATGATAGAGGTAATTAACTCTGCTCTACATTATAGGTGAACTTTGTTAAGAGAATAAATCTTAAGAGGTCTCATCACAAGAAAATTTTTCCTATTTCATAAATATGTATTTATATGAGATGATGATGTTCATTAAAATTATTGTGATAATAATTTCATGATAAATGAAAGGCAAAAGATGCTGTATATCTTAAACTTATACAGTGCTTCCTATTAAATTTTAATAAACCTAGAAGAAAAAAATTGAAAAAAAGTAAAAATTTACTGTGGATTTAAAAAAGAATTCATACAGATTAGTCCTAATTCTGTCTGATTAATCCCCTTAGTTGACTGTTCATCAAACTAGATAGCCCATTATATATTTGAAAGTAAAATAATTGCTATGTTTCATAAAGCTTTCCTTTCCCTAAGTCTTTTATTTATTTAATCATTCTCTCTCCATTAGAATTTGCAGACCCTGCAGATTCTGGAAAATATAATCTGATATCTTTGGCAATATTGATTCTCAGAGTTAATACAGATTTTATATGACCACTGAATGATGAAATGATAGAGTGAGTTTATCAGATACTGTCCATAGAAATTATTTTCTTCAGATATGCTAAAACACTGTTCAGATCTTTTCTTGGCACCATGCAGAATTCTAGTATTATGAATATTCAGATCTATCACTTCACTCGTTTTTTAAACTTACCATTTCCTCCAGGCTTCTGAGAGATGTCTTGATAAGACAAAGTTAGCACACTGATTGGAATAGCAGCCAAAGTGATACTGAATAATTTAATCATCATGTCAGATGTGAAATATGGAACTCCAGATATCTCTTAGTTGGCTCCTGTATAGAAAACACTGTTTTTCTTCCCTTCTTTCCTGTAAACAGAAAAATCACAGCTCAGGTCTGTTTTCCTCATGAACGCTGACCTCCATCATCCTCTGGGGAGTCAAGGAAAGATTGCTGTCTGCGTTGGCCCACGGTGGGAATTCAAGGAGGGGTTGGGATGAGGAGGAGCTTCTCTCCTGGGTTCTGTGCTGTGAGTGAGGTAACTTCATCTGACAGCACTAGTACAGGGGAGTAAGGGAAGCTCTGCCTGATCACAGTCCTGCTATCATTCTCATCTTCCTTCCCAAAGGAGGCATGAGGAGCTGCAAGAGGTAGGAAAGATTGCAGACCTTGAGAAGAAAGTTTACCTGAATGAATTCTTACATTGGTTTTGGTTGAGTGATTGAGTTCAGGGGAGGAAATGCAGATGAAAGACTCAGTGTTTTCATCTGACACAGAATAAATGCCTCTCCACAATAGACAGTGATGGAAAGAAAACTGAGGGATGTAGAGATAATGTAAGGAACATGAAATGGATCCAGAACCAACTACGATAGAGATAGATAAGTTCTGAGGACCAGAGAGAGTAAGATAAAGGCCTAATATCTAAGATTGGAGAGGATTACAGCTTTTCTAGAAGAAACCTTAAGGTTTTCTATCTAGGGAAAGGAATAAATCAGAAAAAGACAAATCATGAGAGTCAAAGACACTAAATTTAGGTCCTTTTTCTTAGAGGCTCCGTCGTCTCTACTGACCTTTCTCAGATCCTTCACACACACACACACACACACACACACACACACACACACACACACACACACCACCAGTACCCTTCTTCTACATGATAAATTTTCTTTTTACACTTACCTGGCTTAATCACCAACAGAAAATATCAGTTTCTTAGCACACATTGAACATCTCTCTTCTCTTAAGCCTTCTCTGAAATATGAAGCCCTAGAAGCGTCAGTCAGACCACTCATTTGTTTGCCTTCATGCCCTCTCACCAACAGGAACAGAAGCGTAGCACAAAGACACAAGGTAGCTGGGAGGGGACTTCCGACTATACTGTGCTCTTCTCCATTCATGAGACCATAATAAAAACCTCACATGACCATAAAGACAAATATTTAATCCAAATAGGTATGTGCTCATGTGAACACACATACAGACTGCCTTTTCCCCTGCTTTATTGCTTTTGTTATTATTTTAAAGTTCATAGCATACAGTAGAGATTTAAACACTACATTC